>NC_048567.1:8034876-8064876 GCF_013265735.2 Oncorhynchus mykiss | reverse complement strand
GGGGAGGAGAGGTGTGTATTCATTTGCATGAATGTGCAGGGCAGAAACAGGGAAGGACAGAAACAAGGGAACACAGAGACAGAGACAGAAACAGGGAAGGACAGAGACAGAAACAAGGAAGGAGAGAGACAGAGACAAGAAAAGGGGAAGGACAGAGACAGAAACAAGGAAGGACAGAGTCAGAAACAAGGGAGGACAGAGACAGAAACAGGGAGGGTCAGAGACAGAGACAGGGAAGGACAGAGACAGAAATAGGGAAGGACAGAGACAGAAACAGGGGAGGACAGAGACAGAGACAGAAACAGGGGAGGATAGAGACAGAAACAGGGGAGGACAGAGACAGAGACAGAAACAGGGGAGGACAGAGACAGAGACAGAAACAGGGGAGGACAGAGACAGACACAGGGAAGGACAGAGACAGAAACAGGGAAGGACAGAGACAGAAACAGGGAAGGACAGAGACAGAGACAGAAACAGGGGAGGACAGAGACAGAGACAGAAATAGGGAAGGACAGAGACAGAGACAGGGAAGGACAGAGACAGAAACAGGGAAGGACAGAGACAGAAACAGGGAAGGACAGAGACAGAGACAGAAACAGGGGAGGATAGAGACAGAAACAGGGAAGGTCAGAGACAGAAACAGGGGAGGACAGAGACAGAAACAGTGAAGGACAGAGACAGAAACAGTGGAGGACAGAGACAGAGACAGAAATAGGGAAGGACAGATACAGAGACAGGGAAGGACAGAGACAGAAACAGAAACAGTGGAGGACAGAGACAGAGACAGAAATAGGGAAGGACAGAGACAGGGAAGACCAGAGACAGAAACAGGGAAGGACAGAGACAGAAACAGGGGAGGACAGAGACAGAGACAGAAATAGGGAAGGACAGAGACAGAGACAGAGACAGTGAAGGATAGAGACAGAAACAAGGGAGGACAGAGACAGAGACAGAAACAGGGGAGGATAGAGACAGAAACAGGGAAGGATAGAGACAGAAACAGGGGAGGACAGAGACAGAGACAGAAACAGGGGTGGACAGAGACAGAGACAGAAACAGGGGAGTACAGAGGAAGAGACAGAAATAGGGAAGGACAGAGACAGAGACAGAGAAGGACAGAGACAGAAACAGAAACAGGGGAGGACAGAGACAGAGACAGAGACAGAGACAGAAACAGAAACAGGGGAGGAAAGAGACAGAGACAGAGACAGAAACAGGGGAGGACAGAGACAGAAACAGAAACAGGGAAGGACAGAGACAGAAACAGGGAAGGATAGAGACAGAAACAGAAACAGGGGAGGACAGAGACAGAAACAGGGAAGGACAGAGACAGAAACAGTGGAGGACAGAGACAGAGACAGAAATAGGGAAGGACAGATACAGAGACAGGGAAGGATAGAGACAGAAACAGAAACAGGGGAGGACAGAGACAGAGACAGAAACAGAAACAGGGGAGGACAGAGACAGAGACAGAGACAGAGACAGAGACAGAGACAGAAACAGAAACAGGGGAGGACAGACACAGAGACAGAGACAGAAACAGAAACAGAAACAGGGGAGGACAGAGACAGAGACAGAGACAAAGACAGAAACAGAAACAGGGGAGGACAGAGACAGAGACAGAAACAGGGGAGGACAGAGACAGAGACAGAAACAGGGGAGGACAGAGACAGAGACAGAAATAGGGAAGGACAGAGACAGGGAAGGACAGAGACAGAAACAGAAACAGGGGAGGACATAGACAGAGACAGAAATAGAGAAGGACAGAGACAGAGACAGGGAAGGACAGAGACAGAAACAGGGAAGGACAGAGACAGAAACAGGGAAGGACAGAGACAGAGACAGAAACAGGGGAGGACAGAGACAGAGACAGAGACAGAAACAGGGGAGGACAGAGACAGAAACAGGGAAGGACAGAGACAGAAACAGGGGAGGACAGTGACAGGAACAGGGAAGGACAGAGACAGAAACAGTGGAGGACAGAGACAGAGACAGAAATAGGGAAGGACAGATACAGAGACAGGGGAGGACAGAGACAGAGACAGAAACAGAAACAGGGGAGGACAGAGACAGAGACAGAAACAGAAACAGGGGAGGACAGAGATAGAGACAGAGACAGAGACAGAAACAGGGGAGGACAGAGACAGAGACAGAAACAGGGGAGGACAGAGACAGAAACAGAAACAGGGAAGGACAGAGACAGAAACAGGGAAGGATAGAGACAGAAACAGAAACAGGGGTGGACAGAGACAGAGACAGAAACAGGGGAGGACAGAGACAGAGACAGAAATAGGGAAGGACAGAGACAGAGACAGGGAAGGACAGAGACAGAAACAGAAACAGGGGAGGACAGAGACAGAGACAGAAATAGGGAAGGACAGAGACAGGGAAGACCAGAGACAGAAACAGGGAAGGACAGAGACAGAAACAGGGGAGGACAGAGACAGAGACAGAAATAGGGAAGGACAGAGACAGAGACAGAGACAGTGAAGGATAGAGACAGAAACAAGGGAGGACAGAGACAGAGACGGAAACAGGGGAGGATAGAGATAGAAACAGGGGAGGATAGAGACAGAAACAGGGAAGGATAGAGACAGAAACAGGGGAGGACAGAGACAGAGACAGAAACAGGGGAGGACAGAGACAGAGACAGAAACAGGGGAGGACAGAGACAGAGACAGAAATAGGGAAGGACAGAGACAGAGACAGGGAAGGACAGAGACAGAAACAGAAACAGGGGAGGACAGAGACAGAGACAGGGGAGGACAGAGACAGAAACAGGGAAGGACAGAGACAGAAACAGAAACAGGGGAGGACAGAGACAGAGACAGAAACAGAAACAGGGGAGGACAGAGACAGAGACAGAAACAGAAACAGGGGAGGAAAGAGACAGAGACAGGGAAGGACAGAGACAGAAACAGGGAAGGACAGAGACAGAAACAGAAACAGGGGAGGACAGAGACAGAGACAGAAACAGAAACAGGGGAGGACAGAGAAAGAGACAGAGACAGAAACAGGGGAGGACAGAGACAGAAACAGAAACAGGGAAGGACAGAGACAGAAACAGGGAAGGATAGAGACAGAAACAGAAACAGGGGAGGACAGAGACAGAGACAGTGAAGGATAGAGACAGAAACAAGGGAGGACAGAGACAGAGACAGAAACAGGGGAGGATAGAGACAGAAACAGGGAAGGATAGAGACAGAAACAGGGAAGGACAGAGACAGAAACAGCAGAGGACAGAGACAGAGACAGAAATAGGGAAGGACAGAGACAGAGACAGAGACAGAGACAGTGAAGGATATAGACAGAAACAAGGGAGGACAGAGACAGAGACAGAAACAGGGGAGGATAGAGACAGAAACAGGGAAGGATAGAGACAGAAACAGGGGAGGACAGAGACAGAGACAGGGGAGGACAGAGACAGAAACAGGGGAGGACAGAGACAGAAACAGGGGAGGACAGAGACAGAGACAGGGAAGGACAGAGACAGAAACAGGGAAGGACAGAGACAGAAACAGAAACAGGGGAGGACAGAGACAGAGACAGAGACAGAAATAGAAACAGGGGAGGACAGAGACAGAGACAGAAACAGAAACAGGGGAGGACAGAGACAGAAACAGAAACAGGGAAGGACAGAGACAGAAACAGGGAAGGATAGAGACAGAAACAGAAACAGGGGAGGACAGAGACAGAGACAGAAACAGGGGAGGACAGAGACAGAGACAGAAACAGAAACAGGGGAGGACAGAAACAGAAACAGGGGAGGACAGAGACAGAAACAGAAACAGGGGAGGACAGAGACAGAGACAGAAACAGAAACAGGGGAGGACAGAGACAGAAACAGGGAAGGACAGAGACAGAGACAGAAACAGGGGATGACAGAGACAGAAACAGGGAAGGACAGAGACAGAAACAGGGAAGGACAGAGACAGAAACAGGGAAGGACAGAGACAGAGACAGAAACAGGGGATGACAGAGACAGAAACAGGGAAGGACAGAGACAGAAACAGGAAAGGACAGAGACAGAAACAGGGAAGGACAGAGACAGAAACAGGGAAGGATAGAGACAAAAACAGAAACAGGGGAGGACAGAGACAGAGACAGTGAAGGATAGAGACAGAAACAAGGGAGGACAGAGACAGAAACAGAAACAGGGGAGGATAGAGACAGAAACAGGGAAGGATAGAGACAGAAACAGGGAAGGACAGAGACAGAAACAGGGGAGGACAGAGACAGAGACAGAAATAGGGAAGGACAGAGACAGGGAAGGACAGAGACAGAAACAGAAACAGGGGAGGACAGAGACAGAGACAGAAATAGGGAAGGACAGAGACAGAGACAGGGAAGGACAGAGACAGAAACAGGGAAGGACAGAGACAGAAACAGGGAAGGACAGAGACAGAGACAGAAACAGGGAAGGACAGAGACAGAAACAGGGGAGGATAGAGACAGAACCAGGGAAGGACAGAGACAGAAACAGTGGAGGACAGAGACAGGAATAGGGAAGGACAGATACAGAGACAGGGAAGGATAGAGACAGAAACAGAAACAGGGGAGGACAGAGACAGAGACAGAAACAGAAACAGGGGAGGACAGAGACAGAGACAGTGAAGGATAGAGACAGAAACAAGGGAGGACAGAGACAGAGACAGAAACAGGGGAGGATAGAGACAGAAACAGGGAAGGATAGAGACAGAAACAGGGAAGGACAGAGACAGAAACAGCGGAGGACAGAGACAGAGACAGAAATAGGGAAGGACAGAGACAGAGACAGAGACAGTGAAGGATATAGACAGAAACAAGGGAGGACAGAGACAGAAACAGGGGAGGATAGAGACAGAAACAGGGAAGGATAGAGACAGAAACAGGGGAGGACAGAGACAGAGACAGGGGAGGACAGAGACAGAAACAGGGGAGGACAGAGACAGAAACAGGGGAGGACAGAGACAGAGACAGGGAAGGACAGAGACAGAAACAGGGAAGGACAGAGACAGAAACAGAAACAGGGGAGGACAGAGACAGAGACAGAGACAGAAATAGAAACAGGGGAGGACAGAGACAGAGACAGAAACAGAAACAGGGGAGGACAGAGACAGAAACAGAAACAGGGAAGGACAGAGACAGAAACAGGGAAGGATAGAGACAGAAACAGAAACAGGGGAGGACAGAGACAGAGACAGAAACAGGGGAGGACAGAGACAGAGACAGAAACAGAAACAGGGGAGGACAGAAACAGAAACAGGGGAGGACAGAGACAGAAACAGAAACAGGGGAGGACAGAGACAGAGACAGAAACAGAAACAGGGGAGGACAGAGACAGAAACAGGGAAGGACAGAGACAGAGACAGAAACAGGGGATGACAGAGACAGAAACAGGGAAGGACAGAGACAGAAACAGGGAAGGACAGAGACAGAAACAGGGAAGGACAGAGACAGAGACAGAGACAGAAATAGAAACAGGGGAGGACAGAGACAGAGACAGAAACAGAAACAGGGGAGGACAGAGACAGAAACAGAAACAGGGAAGGACAGAGACAGAAACAGGGAAGGATAGAGACAGAAACAGAAACAGGGGAGGACAGAGACAGAGACAGAAACAGGGGAGGACAGAGACAGAGACAGAAACAGAAACAGGGGAGGACAGAAACAGAAACAGGGGAGGACAGAGACAGAAACAGAAACAGGGGAGGACAGAGACAGAGACAGAAACAGAAACAGGGGAGGACAGAGACAGAAACAGGGAAGGACAGAGACAGAGACAGAAACAGGGGATGACAGAGACAGAAACAGGGAAGGACAGAGACAGAAACAGGGAAGGACAGAGACAGAAACAGGGAAGGACAGAGACAGAGACAGAAACAGGGGATGACAGAGACAGAAACAGGGAAGGACAGAGACAGAAACAGGAAAGGACAGAGACAGAAACAGGGAAGGACAGAGACAGAAACAGGGAAGGACAGAGACAGAAACAGAAACAGGGGAGGACAGAGACAGAGACAGAGACAGAAATAGAAACAGGGGAGGACAGAGACAGAAACAGAAACAGGGGAGGATAGAGACAGAAACAGGGAAGGATAGAGACAGAAACAGGGAAGGACAGAGACAGAAACAGGGGAGGACAGAGACAGAGACAGAAATAGGGAAGGACAGAGACAGGGAAGGACAGAGACAGAAACAGAAACAGGGGAGGACAGAGACAGAGACAGAAATAGGGAAGGACAGAGACAGAGACAGGGAAGGACAGAGACAGAAACAGGGAAGGACAGAGACAGAAACAGGGAAGGACAGAGACAGAGACAGAAACAGGGGAGGACAGAGACAGAGACAGAGACAGAAACAGGGGAGGACAGAGACAGAAACAGGGAAGGACAGAGACAGAAACAGGGGAGGATAGAGACAGAAACAGGGAAGGACAGAGACAGAAACAGTGGAGGACAGAGACAGAGACAGAAATAGGGAAGGACAGATACAGAGACAGGGAAGGATAGAGACAGAAACAGAAACAGGGGAGGACAGAGACAGAGACAGAAACAGAAACAGGGGAGGACAGAGACAGAGACAGAGACAGAAACAGGGGAGGACAGAGACAGAGACAGAGACAGAAACAGGGGAGGACAGAGACAGAAACAGAAACAGGGAAGGACAGAGACAGAAACAGGGAAGGATAGAGACAGAAACAGGGGAGGACAGAGACAGAGACAGAAACAGGGGATGACAGAGACAGAAACAGGGAAGGACAGAGACAGAAACAGGGAAGGACAGAGATAGAAACAGGGAAGGACAGAGACAGAGACAGAAACAGGGGATGACAGAGACAGAAACAGGGAAGGACAGAGACAGAAACAGGAAAGGACAGAGACAGAAACAGGGAAGGACAGAGACAGAAACAGGGAAGGATAGAGACAAAAACAGAAACAGGGGAGGACAGAGACAGAGACAGTGAAGGATAGAGACAGAAACAAGGGAGTGCAGAGACAGAAACAGAAACAGGGGAGGATAGAGACAGAAAAAGGGAAGGATAGAGACAGAAACAGGGAAGGACAGAGACAGAAACAGGGGAGGACAGAGACAGAGACAGAAATAGGGAAGGACAGAGACAGGGAAGGACAGAGACATAAACAGAAACAGGGGAGGACAGAGACAGAGACAGAAATAGGGAAGGACAGAGACAGAGACAGAGACAGAAATAGAAACAGGGGAGGACAGAGACAGAAACAGAAACAGGGGAGGATAGAGACAGAAACAGGGAAGGATAGAGACAGAAACAGGGAAGGACAGAGACAGAAACAGGGGAGGACAGAGACAGAGACAGAAATAGGGAAGGACAGAGACAGGGAAGGACAGAGACAGAAACAGAAACAGGGGAGGACAGAGACAGAGACAGAAATAGGGAAGGACAGAGACAGAGACAGGGAAGGACAGAGACAGAAACAGGGAAGGACAGAGACAGAAACAGGGAAGGACAGAGACAGAGACAGAAACAGGGGAGGACAGAGACAGAGACAGGGGAGGATAGAGACAGAAACAGGGAAGGACAGAGACAGAAACAGGGAAGGACAGAGACAGAAACAGGGGAGGATAGAGACAGAAACAGGGAAGGACAGAGACAGAAACAGTGGAGGACAGAGACAGAGACAGAAATAGGGAAGGACAGATACAGAGACAGGGAAGGATAGAGACAGAAACAGAAACAGGGGAGGACAGACAGAGACAGAAACAGAAACAGGGGAGGACAGAGACAGAGACAGAGACAGAAACAGGGGAGGACAGAGACAGAGACAGAGACAGAAACAGGGGAGGACAGAGACAGAAACAGAAACAGGGAAGGACAGAGACAGAAACAGGGAAGGATAGAGACAGAAACAGGGGAGGACAGAGACAGAGACAGAAACAGGGGATGACAGAGACAGAAACAGGGAAGGACAGAGACAGAAACAGGGAAGGACAGAGATAGAAACAGGGAAGGACAGAGACAGAAACAGGGGATGACAGAGACAGAAACAGGGAAGGACAGAGACAGAAACAGGAAAGGACAGAGACAGAAACAGGGAAGGACAGAGACAGAAACAGGGAAGGATAGAGACAAAAACAGAAACAGGGGAGGACAGAGACAGAGACAGTGAAGGATAGAGACAGAAACAAGGGAGTACAGAGACAGAAACAGAAACAGGGGAGGATAGAGACAGAAAAAGGGAAGGATAGAGACAGAAACAGGGAAGGACAGAGACAGAAACAGGGGAGGACAGAGACAGAGACAGAAATAGGGAAGGACAGAGACAGGGAAGGACAGAGACATAAACAGAAACAGGGGAGGACAGAGACAGAGACAGAAATAGGGAAGGACAGAGACAGAGACAGGGAAGGACAGAGACAGAAACAGGGAAGGACAGAGACAGAAACAGGGAAGGACAGAGACAGAGACAGAAACAGGGGAGGACAGAGACAGAGACAGAGACAGAAACAGGGGAGGACAGAGACAGAAACAGGGGAGGATAGAGACAGAAACAGGGAAGGACAGAGACAGAAACAGTGGAGGACAGAGACAGAGACAGAAATAGGGAAGGACAGATACAGAGACAGGGAAGGATAGAGACAGAAACAGAAACAGGGGAGGACAGAGACAGAGACAGAAACAGAAACAGGGGAGGACAGAGACAGAGACAGAGACAGAAACAGAAACAGGGGAGGACAGAGATAGAGACAGAGACAGAGACAGAAACAGGGGAGGACAGAGACAGAGACAGAGACAGAGACAGAAACAGGGGAGGACAGAGACAGAAACAGAAACAGGGAAGGACAGAGACAGAAACAGGGAAGGATAGAGACAGAAACAGGGGAGGACAGAGACAGAGACAGAAACAGGGGAGGACAGAGACAGAGACAGAAATAGGGAAGGACAGAGACAGAGACAGGGAAGGACAGAGACAGAAACAGAAACAGGGGAGGACAGAGACAGAGACAGAAATAGGGAAGGACAGAGACAGGGAAGACCAGAGACAGAAACAGGGAAGGACAGAGACAGAAACAGGGGAGGACAGAGACAGAGACAGAAATAGGGAAGAACAGAGACAGAGACAGAGACAGAGACAGTGAAGGATAGAGACAGAAACAAGGGAGGACAGAGACAGAGACGGAAACAGGGGAGGATAGAGACAGAAACAGGGAAGGATAGAGACAGAAACAGGGGAGGACAGAGACAGAAACAGGGGAGGACAGAGACAGAGACAGAAACAGGGGAGGACAGAGACAGAGACAGAAATAGGGAAGGACAGAGACAGAGACAGGGAAGGACAGAGACAGAAACAGAAACAGGGGAGGACAGAGACAGAGACAGGGGAGGACAGAGACAGAAACAGGGGAGGACAGAGACAGAGACAGGGAAGGACAGAGACAGAAACAGGGAAGGACAGAGACAGAAACAGGGGAGGACAGAGACAGAGACAGAGACAGAAACAGAAACAGGGGAGGACAGAGGCAGAGACAGAGACAGAAACAGGGGAGGACAGAGACAGAAACAGAAACAGGGAAGGACAGAGACAGAAACAGGGAAGGATAGAGACAGAAACAGAAACAGGGGAGGACAGAGACAGAGACAGTGAAGGATAGAGACAGAAACAAGGGAGGACAGAGACAGAAACAGGGGAGGATAGAGACAGAAACAGGGAAGGATAGAGACAGAAACAGGGAAGGACAGAGACAGAAACAGGGGAGGACAGAGACAGAGACAGAAATAGGGAAGGACAGAGACAGAGACAGAGACAGTGAAGGATATATACAGAAACAAGGGAGGACAGAGACAGAGACAGAAACAGGGGAGGATAGAGACAGAAACAGGGGAGTACAGAGACAGAGACAGAAATAGGGAAGGACAGAGACAGAGACAGAGACAGTGAAGGATATAGACAGAAACAAGGGAGGACAGAGACAGAGACAGAAACAGGGGAGGATAGAGACAGAAACAGGGAAGGATAGAGACAGAAACAGGGGAGGACAGAGACAGAGACAGAAACAGGGGAGGACAGAGACAGAAACAGGGGAGGACAGAGACAGAAACAGGGGAGGACAGAGACAGAGACAGGGAAGGACAGAGACAGAAACAGGGAAGGACAGAGACAGAAACAGAAACAGGGGAGGACAGAGACAGAGACAGAGACAGAAATAGAAACAGGGGAGGACAGAGACAGAAACAGAAACAGGGGAGGACAGAGACATAAACAGAAACAGGGAAGGACAGAGACAGAAACAGGGAAGGATAGAGACAGAAACAGAAACAGGGGAGGACAGAGACAGAGACAGAAAAAGGGGAGGATAGAGACAGAAACAGGGGAGTACAGAGACAGAGACAGAAATAGGGAAGGACAGAGACAGAGACAGAGACAGTGAAGGATATAGACAGAAACAAGGGAGGACAGAGACAGAGACAGAAACAGGGGAGGATAGAGACAGAAACAGGGAAGGATAGAGACAGAAACAGGGGAGGACAGAGACAGAGACAGAAACAGGGGAGGACAGAGACAGAAACAGGGGAGGACAGAGACAGAAACAGGGGAGGACAGAGACAGAGACAGGGAAGGACAGAGACAGAAACAGGGAAGGACAGAGACAGAAACAGAAACAGGGGAGGACAGAGACAGAGACAGAGACAGAAATAGAAACAGGGGAGGACAGAGACAGAAACAGAAACAGGGGAGGACAGAGACAGAAACAGAAACAGGGAAGGACAGAGACAGAAACAGGGAAGGATAGAGACAGAAACAGAAACAGGGGAGGACAGAGACAGAGACAGAAACAGGGGAGGACAGAGACAGAGACAGAAACAGAAACAGGGGAGGACAGAAACAGAAACAGGGGAGGACAGAGACAGAAACAGAAACAGGGGAGGACAGAGACAGAGACAGAAACAGGGGAGGACAGAGACAGAAACAGGGAAGGACAGAGACAGAGACAGAAACAGGGGATGACAGAGACAGAAACAGGGAAGGACAGAGACAGAAACAGGGAAGGACAGAGACAGAAACAGGGAAGGACAGAGACAGAGACAGAAACAGGGGATGACAGAGACAGAAACAGGGAAGGACAGAGACAGAAACAGGAAAGGACAGAGACAGAAACAGGGAAGGACAGAGACAGAAACAGGGAAGGATAGAGACAAAAACAGAAACAGGGGAGGACAGAGACAGAGACAGTGAAGGATAGAGACAGAAACAAGGGAGGACAGAGACAGAAACAGAAACAGGGGAGGATAGAGACAGAAACAGGGAAGGATAGAGACAGAAACAGGGAAGGACAGAGACAGAAACAGGGGAGGACAGAGACAGAGACAGAAATAGGGAAGGACAGAGACAGAGACAGAGACAGAGACAGTGAAGGATTGAGACAGAAACAAGGGAGGACAGAGACAGATACAGAAACAGGGGAGGACAGAGACAGAAACAGGGGAGGACAGAGACAAAAACAGGGGAGGACAGAGACAGAGACAGGGAAGGACAGAGACAGAAACAGGGAAGGACAGAGACAGAAACAGAAACAGGGGAGGACAGAGACAGAGACAGAGACAGAAACAGAAACAGGGGAGGACAGAGACAGAGACAGAGACAGAAACAGGGGAGGACAGAGACAGAAACAGAAACATGGAAGGACAGAGACAGAAACAGGGAAGGATAGAGACAGAAACAGAAACAGGGGAGGACAGAGACAGAGACAGAAACAGGGGAGGACAGAGACAGAGACAGAAACAGAAACAGGGGAGGACAGAAACAGAAACAGGGGAGGACAGAGACAGAAACAGAAACAGGGGAGGACAGAGACAGAAACAGGGAAGGACAGAGACAGAGACAGAAACAGGGGATGACAGAGACAGAAACAGGGAAGGACAGAGACAGAAACAGGGAAGGACAGAGACAGAGACAGGGAAGGACAGAGACAGAGACAGAAACAGGGGATGACAGAGACAGAAACAGGGAAGGACAGAGACAGAAACAGGGAAGGACAGAGACAGAAACAGGGAAGGACAGAGACAGAGACAGGGAAGGACAGAGACAGAAACACGGAAGGACAGAGACAGAAACAGGGGAGGACAGAGACAGAGACAGAAACAGGGGAGGATAGAGACAGAAACAGGGGAGGACAGAGACAGAGACAGAAACAGGGGAGTGATGAGCTCTACAGCAGAGTCTCACAACTCAATCGCTGGTTGAAAACTGTTTTCTGCCCCTCCCAAAAGATAGAATTTGTAGATAATTGGCCCTCTTTCTGGGACTCACCCACAAACAGGACCAAGCCTGACCTGCTGACGGAGTGTGACGGACTCCATCCTAGCTGGAGGGGTGCTCTCATTTTATCTACCAACATAGACAGGGCTCTAACTCCTCTAGCTCCACAATGAAATAGGGTGCAGGCCAGACAGCAGGCTGTTAGCCAACCTGCCAGCATAGTGGAGTCTGCCACTAGCACAGTCAGTGTCAGCACAGTCAGTGTAGTCAGCTCAGCTATCACCATTGAGACCGTGTCAAAACTAAACATGGCGGTGTTCGCCTTAAAAATCTCACTAGGATAAAGACCACCTCCATTCCTGTCATTATTGAAAGAGATCATGATACCTCACATCTCAAAATAGGGCTCCTTAATGTTAGATCCCTTACTTCAAAGGCAATTATAGTCAATGAACTAATCACTGATCATAATCTTGATGTGATTGGCCTGACTGAAACATGGCTTAAGCCTGATGAATTTACTGTGTTAAATGAGGCCTCACCTCCTGGCTACACTAGTGACCATATCCCCCGAGCTACTGTTTACAGGCCTCCTGGGCCATATACAGCGTTCCTCACTGAGTTCCCTGAATTCCTGTCGGACCTTGTAGTCATAGCAGATAATATTCTAATCTTTGGTGACTTTAATATTCACATGGAAAAGTCCACAGACCCACTCCAAAAGGCTTTCGGAGCCATCATCGACTCAGTGGGTTTTGTCCAACATGTCTCTGGACCCACTCACTGTCACAGTCATACGCTGGACCTAGTTTTGTCCCATGGAATAAATGTTGTGGATCTTAATGTTTTTCCTCATAATCTTGGACTATCGGACCACCATTTTATTACGCTTGCAATTGCAACAAATAATCTGCTCAGACCCCAACCAAGGAACATCAAAAGTCGTGCTATAAATTCACAGACAACACAAAGATTCCTTGATGTCCTTCCAGATTCCCTCTGTCTACCCAAGGACACCAGAGGACAAAAATCTGTTAACCACCTAACTGAGGAACTCAATTTAACCTTGCACAATACCCTAGATGCAGTTGCACCCCTAAAAACTAAAAACATTTCTCATAAGAAACTAGCTCCCTGGTACACAGAAAATACCCGAGCTCTGAAGCAAGCTTCCAGAAAATTGGAACGGAAATGGCGCCACACCAAACTGGAAGTCTTCCGACTAGCTTGGAAAGACAGTACTGTGCAGTACCGAAGAGCCCTTACTGCTGCTCGATCATCCTATTTTTCTAACTTAATTGAGGAAAATAAGAACAATCCTAAATTCCTTTTTGATACTGTCGCAAAGCTAACTAAAAAACAGCATTCCTCAAGAGAGGATGACTTTCACTTTAGCAGTGATAAATTCCTGAACTTCTTTGAGGAAAACATTATGATTATTAGAAAGCAAATTACGGACTCCTCCTTAAATCTGCGTATTCCTTCAAAGCTCAGTTGTCCTGAGTCTGCACAACTCTGCCAGGACCTAGGATCAAGAGAGACACTCAAGTGTTTTAGTACTATATCTCTTGACACAATGATGAAAATAATCATGGCCTCTAAACCTTCAAGCTGCATACTGGACCCTATTCCAACTAAACTTCTGAAAGAGCTGCTTACTGTGCTTGGCCCTCCTATGTTGAACATAATAAACAGCTCTCTATCCACAGGATGTGTACCAAACTCACTAAAAGTGGCAGTAATAAAGCCTCTCTTGAAAAAGCCAAACCTTGATCCAGAAAATATAAAAAACTATCGGCCTATATCGAATCTTCCATTCCTCTCAAAAATTTTAGAAAAGGCTGTTGCGCAACAACTCACTGCCTTCCTGAAGACAAACAATGTATACGAAATGCTTCAGTCTGGTTTTAGACCCCATCATAGCACTGAGACGGCACTTGTGAAGGTGGTAAATGACATTTTAATGGCATCGGACCGAGGCTCTGCATCTGTCCTCGTGCTCCTAGACCTTAGTGCTGCTTTTGATACCATCGATCACCACATTCTTTTGGAGAGATTGGAAACCCAAATTGGTCTACACGGACAAGTTCTGGCCTGGTTTAGATCTTATCTGTCGGAAATATATCAGTTTGTCTCTGTGAATGGCTTGTCCTCTGACAAATCAACTGTAAATTTCGGTGTTCCTCAAGGTTCCGTTTTAGGACCACTATTGTTTTCACTATATATTTTACCTCTTGGGGATGTTATTCGAAAACATAATGTTAACTTTCACTGCTATGCGGATGACACACAGCTGTACATTTCAATGAAACATGGTGAAGCCCCAAAATTGCCCTTGCTAGAAGCATGTGTTTCAGACATAAGGAAGTGGATGGCTGCAAACGTTCTACTTTTAAACTCGGACAAAACAGAGATGCTTGTTCTAGGTCCCAAGAAACAAAGAGATCTTCTGTTGAATCTGACAATTAATCTTAATGGTTGTACAGTCGTCTCAAATAAAACTGTGAAGGACCTCGGCGTTACTCTGGACCCTGATCTCTCTTTTGAAAAACATATCAAGACCATTTCAAGGACAGCTATTTTCCATCTACGTAACATTGCAGAAACTTTCTGTCCAAAAATGATGCAGAAAAATTAATCCATGCTTTTGTCACTTCTAGGTTAGACTACTGCAATGCTCTACTTTCCGGCTACCCGGCTAGCACTAAATAAACTTCAGTTAGTGCTAAATACGGCTGCTAGAATCCTGACTAGAACCAAAAAAATGTATCATATTACTCCAGTGCTAGCCTCTCTACACTGGCTTCCTGTCAAAGCAAGGGCTGATTTCAAGGTTTTACTGCTAACCTACAAAGCATTACATGGGCTTGCTCCTACCTATCTCTCTGATTTGGTCCTGCCGTACATACCTACACGTACGCTACGGTCACAAGACGCAGGCCTCCTAATTGTCCCTAGAATTTCTAAGCAAACAGCTGGAGGCAGGGCTTTCTCCTATAGAGTTCCATTTTTATGGAACGGTCTGCCTACCCATGTCAGAGACGCAAACTCGGTCTCAACCTTTAAGTCTCTACTGAAGACTCATCTCTTCAGTGGGTCATATGATTGAGTGTAGTCTGGCCCAGGTGTCCTGTGTGAATCTAAGTGTGCGTTCTCTAATTCTCTCCTTCTCTCTTTCTTTCTCTCTCTCGGAGGACCTGAGCCCTAGGACCATGCCCCAGGACTACCTGACATGATGACTCCTTGCTGTCCCCAGTCCACCTGGCTGTGCTGCTGCTCCAGTTTCAACTGTTCTGCCTTATTATTATTCGACCATGCTGGTCATTTATGAACATTTGAACATCTTGGCCATGTTCTGTTATAATCTCCACCCAGCACAGCCAGAAGAGGACTGGCCATCCCACATATGCTCTCTCTAATTCTCTCTTTCTTTCTCTCTCTCGGAAGACCTGAGCCCTATGACCATGCCCCAGGAATACCTGACATGATGACTCCTTGCTGTCCCCAGTCCACCTGACTGTGCTGCTGCTCCAGTTTCAACTGTTCTGCCTTATTATTATTCGACCATGCTGGTCATTTATGAACATTTGAACATCTTGGCCATGTTCTGTTATAATCTCCACCCGGCACAGCCAGAAGAGGACTGGCCACCCCACATAGCCTGGTTCCTCTCTAGGTTTCTTCCTAGGTTTTGGCCTTTCTAGGGAGAAGCCGCCGTGCTTCTACACCTGCATTGCTTGCTGTTTCGGGTTTTAGGCTGGGTTTCTGTACAGCACTTTGAGATATCAGCTGATGTACGAAGGGCTATATAAATACATTTGATTTGATTTGATTTGATTTGAGTAGAGTCCCCTCAGAGTCACCCTACTTCAATGAAGAGAGTTTCTCCATTCTAGAGGGAGAAATTAGTCACTTTCATGCCCAAGGCAACATACTGGTCTGTGGAGACCTGAATGCTAGAACAGCAGAAGAACAAGACACTATTAACAGTCATGGGGATAAACATCTACTAGGAAGAAATAACCTTTCCCTCCCCATATACCCCCACAGAAACAACTATGATAAAGTGAAAAACAAAAATGGAGTACAGATCGTGAAGCTCTGTCGAACACTGGGTCTGTACATAGTCAACGGTAGGCTGAGAGGGAACTCTTTTGGTAGGTACACCTACAGCTCTGTCGAACACTGGGTCTGTACATAGTCAACGGTAGGCTGAGAGGGGACTCTTTTGGTAGGTACACCTACAGCTCTGTCGAACACTGGGTCTGTACATAGTCAACGGTAGGCTGAGAGGGGACTCTTTTGGTAGGTACACCTACAGCTCTGTCGAACACTGGGTCTGTACATAGTCAACGGTAGGCTGAGAGGGGACTCTTTTGGTAGGTACACCTACAGCTCTGTCGAACACTGGGTCTGTACATAGTCAACGGTAGGCTGAGAGGGGACTCTTTTGGTAGGTACACCTACAGCTCTGTCGAACACTGGGTCTGTACATAGTCAACGGTAGGCTGAGAGGGGACTCTTTTGGTAGGTACACCTACAGCTCTGTCGAACACTGGGTCTGTACATAGTCAACGGTAGGCTGAGAGGGGACTCTTTTGGTAGGTACCCCTACAGCTCTGTCGAACACTGGGTCTGTACATAGTCAACGGTAGGCTGAGAGGGGACTCTTTTGGTAGGTACACCTACAGCTCTGTCGAACACTGGGTCTGTACATAGTCAACGGTAGGCTGAGAGGGGACTCTTTTGGTAGGTACACCTACAGCTCTGTCGAACACTGGGTCTGTACATAGTCAACGGTAGGCTGAGAGGGGACTCTTTTGGTAGGTACACCTACAGCTCTGTCGAACACTGGGTCTGTACATAGTCAACGGTAGGCTGAGAGGGGACTCTTTTGGTAGGTACCCCTACAGCTCTGTCGAACACTGGGTCTGTACATAGTCAACGGTAGGCTGAGAGGGGACTCTTTTGGTAGGTACCCCTACAGCTCTGTCGAACACTGGGTCTGTACATAGTCAACGGTAGGCTGAGAGGGGACTCTTGGTAGGTACACCTACAGCTCTGTCGAACACTGGGTCTGTACATAGTCAACGGTAGGCTGAGAGGGGACTCTTGGTAGGTACACCTACAGCTCATCCCTTGGCAGCAGCACTGTAGACTACTTCCTCACCGACCTAAACCCAGAGTCTCTCAGAGCCTTCACAGTCAGCCCACTAACACCTCTCTCTCAGACCACAGTAAAATCACAGTTTATCTGAGAAGAGCAGAACCCAACCATGAAGCATCACGGCCCAATAAATGACATGGTACAAAACAGGCCTATGTGCAAACAGAGTGAGTGCAAACAGTACAGAAATCTACCAAAAACAATCTCTCCTGGACAACTTTTTAGCCTTAACATTCTCCTTCAGCAATGAAGGTGTAAATTTGGCTGTTTGGAACATAAACTTTATATGTGACAAATTAGCCTCCTTGGCTAATTTAAAGAAGCATAAGAGCAAACCAGAAATAACAGATAATGAAAAATGGTTTGATAATGATTGCAAAAATCTAAGAAAGTCATTGAGAAATGTATCTAATCAAAACACAGAGAAGCAGACAACAAAAATATAGGCCTTCAATATGGGGAAACACTGAAGCAATACAAACACACCCTGAGAACAAAAAAGGAACAGCACATTAGAAATCAGCTGGATGGAATTGAGGAATCCATAGAATCAAACCACTTCTGGGAGAAATGGAATAAATTAAACAAACCTCATCATGAGGAATTGGCTATCCAAAATGGGGATATGTGGAGAAATCATTTTGCAAACCTCTACAGTAATATAACAAAGAGCCCAGAACAAAAAATATATACAAGAAAAATTACAAATCCCTGAATCAGCAGTCAAAGACTATCAGAGTCCTGAGGATACCCCAATTACAGAAGAATAATTATTGGAAAAACTATGCACTCTCCAACCCAAAAAAGGCCTGTGGTGCTGATGGTATTTTAAATGAAATGATCAAATATACAGACCACAAATTCAAATTGGCTATACTCAAACTCTTCAACATTATCCTCACTGCAGGTATTTTCCCCGATATTTGGAACCTGGGATTGATCACACCAATCTATAAAAATGGCGAGAAATTTGACCCAAATAATTACAGAGGAATTTGCGTTAACAGCAACTTGGGGAAAGTTTTCTGGAGTATTATAAATAGCAGACATTTCCTTGATGATGACAAATATAAATTCTATTTGGAAACAGTTCTATTAGAACACACCAAAAACTACACATATCTAGGACTAAATATCAGCATCACAGGTAGCTTTCACATGGCTGTAAATGAGCTGAGAGACAAAACAAGAAGAGCATTCTATGCCATTAAAAGGAACATGAAAATCGAAATTCCAATTAGAATCTGGCTCAAAAATGTTGGGGTCCAGTCTCTAATAATGAATTTACCAACTGGGACAAACATCCAATCGAAATACTGCATGCAGAGTTTTGCAAGACTGTATTGCAAGTGCAAAGAAAAACTCCAAATAACACATGTAGAGCAGAATTGGGCCAATACCCCCTCCTCATTCGAATAGAAAAAAGAGCCATCAAATTTCACAACCATCTAAAAACAAGTGACCCCAAAACATTCCATCACACAGCTCTACAATGTCAAGAGATGAAACAATAGAAGAGTCCCCTCAGCCAGCCAGTTCTGAGGCTCAGTTCACCAACCCAAACCAACCCCATAGACAAAACAAGAAAAATATATCACCTATTGGAAAGACACCACAAAAAATCTAAGAAAACTTCAATGTTATTTGGTTCTAAACAGACAGTACATGGTGGAAGACTTTCTGACCACTGTGACTGATAGAAAACTGAGGAAAACATTGACTAGGTACAGACTCAGTGAGCACAGTCTGGCTATAGAGACCGGTCGTCACACACAAATCTGGCTGCCCAGAGAGGACAGGCTGTGCTTACTCTGCTCCAGGGGAGAGGTAGAGACAGAGCTGCATTTCCTATTACACAGTGACAAATACTCAGACCTAAGAGAATATTTCTTTCCCAAAATTATAATTCAATACATAGAATTTGAAACTATAAAAGATGAAGAAAAAAATCGAATATTTATTGGGTGAAAAGCCAAAATGTGCAGTTTTGGCAGCCAAATATGTGTCCTCCTGCCACAACCTGAGGGACAACCAGTGAAAAGTGCAAAGTAATGTCCATAATATTATTATTGCTGTTGGTCCCACCATTTATTTATATACAAATATATTTATTTTATTTTTATTTTTCAAATGTATCATTTGACAATGTAAGTAATAATGAACGCCATGTCAATAAAGTCAATTGAATTTAATTGAATTGAGTGGGAGAGAGAGAGAGAGAGAGAGAGAGAGAGAGAGAGAGTAGGAGAGAGAACGAGCGAGAGAGAGAGAGAGTAGGAGAGAGAACGAGCGAGAGAGAGTAAGAGAGAGAGAGTAGGAGAGAGAGAGAGAGAGAGAGCGAGCGAGAGAGAGTAATAGAGAGAGAGAGTAGGAGAGAGAGAGAGAGAGAGAGAGAGAAAGAGAGAGTAGGAGAGAGAGTGAGCGAGAGAGAGTAAGAGAGAGAGAGTAGGAGAGAGAGAGAGAGAGAGAGAGAGTAAGAGAGAGAGAGAGAGAGCGAGAGAGAAAGAGAGAGAGAGAGAGAGGAGAGAGAGATGCAGAGAGAGTAGGAGAGAGAGCGAGCGAAAGAGAGTAAGAGAGAGAGAGAGTAGGAGAGAGAGAGAGAGAGAGAGAGAGAGTAGGAGAGAGAGAGAGAGAGAGAGAGAGAGTAGGAGAGAGAGCGAGCAAAAGAGAGTAAGAGAGAGAGAGAGTAGGAGAGAGAGAGAGAGAGAGAGAGATGCAGAGAGAGTAGGAGAGAGAGCGAGCGAAAGAGAGTGAGAGAGAGAGTAGGAGAGAGAGAGAGAGAGAGAGAGAGAGTAGGAGAGAGAGAGAGAGTAGGAGAGAGAGAGAGAGAGAGCGAGAGAGAAAGAGAGAGAGAGAAGGAGAGAGAGATGCAGAGAGAGTAGGAGAGAGAGCGAGCGAAAGAGAGTAAGAGAGAGAGAGAGTAGGAGAGAGAGAGAGAGAGAGAGAGAGAGTAGGAGAGCGAGAGAGCGAGAGAGAGAGTTAGAGATCTTCTGCACAGATTCTGTCAGACCTGGGCCCTGACAGTAAATCTCAGTAAGACCAAAATAATGGTGTTCCAAAAAAGGTCCAGTCGCCAGGACCACAAATATAAATTCCATCTAGGCACCATTGCCCTAGGGCACACGAAAAACTATACATACCTTGGCCTAAACATCAGCACCACAGGTAACTTCCACAAAGCTTTGAACGATCTGAGAGACAAGGCAAGAAGGGCATTCTATGACATCAAAAGGAACATAAAATCCAACATACTAATTAGGATCTGGCTAAAAATACTTGAATCAGTCATAGAGCCCATTACCCTTTATGGTTGTGAGGTCTGGGATCCGCTCACCAACCAAGACTTCACAAAATGGGACAAACACCAAATTGAGACTGCATGCAGAATTCTGCAAAAATATCCTCGGTGTACAACGTAGAACACCAAATAATGCATGCAGAGCAGAATTAGGCCGATACCCACTAATTATCAAAATCCAGAAAAGAGCCGTTAAAACTTGTTGGGGATAGGGGGCAGTATTTTCACTTTGGATGAATTGCGTGCCCATAGTGAACTGCATCAAACTCTGTCCTAGATTGCTAATATATGCATATTATTATTACTATTGGATAGAAAACACTCGGAAGTTTCTAAAACTGTTTGAATTATGTCTGTGAGTATAACAGAACTCATAGGGCAGGCAATCTTCCAAACAGGAAGTGAAATGTGGGTCTAATTTTAAGTCATCGCCTCTTCACTTCCAAACAAGATATGGATCTGTTAGCACTTCCTACGCCTTCCCCTAGATGTCCTAATTCAGTAGAACGTGGAATGGAGCCTCTGGTGTGAACTTTGACCGAATGGGAGGGGAATGAGTCACTGGCCTGGCAGAATGCAATTTCCCTGATGCGCATTTGTCTGTTAATATCACCATCGTTCCATTTGGCTGCAGATGTAAACGTAAACGACTGATTATCTACTTAGTTTGACCAGTTTATTCGACCTGGAATATATATTTTTGAACTTTTCGTCCGAGTTCGCCTGGACCAGCGTCAGCTTTTGAGCATGTGAGCTGAAAGTGGTAGCAAATGCAGCTAATTGGACACTAGTAATGGACATTATGGAACAAAACAACGATTTATTGTGGAACTAGGACTTCTTGCACGGCCTTCTGATGAAGATATTCAAAGGTAAGTGAATATTTCTAGTGTTTTTTGTAGCTTCTGTTGACGCCAAAATGGCGGGTATTTCTTTGGGTTCTGAGCGCAGTTCTCAGATTATTATTATTTTTTTAATCTGACATAGCGGTTGCAGAGAGGATACGTTTATCTTTAATTCTGTGAATAACACTTGCATCTTTTATCAATATTAATTGAGTATTTCTGCAAAATCACCGGATGTTTTGGAATCAAAACATTACTGCACGTAACATGCCAATGTAAACTGAGATGTTTTATTCATATATATGCACATTATCGAACAAAACACAAATAGATGTATAACATGATGTCCTATGAGTGTCATCTGATGGAGATAATCAAAGGTTAGTGATTCATTTTGTCTATATTTCTGCTTTTGTGACTGTGAAAAATGGCTTTGTGTCTTTTTGAATTTGGTGGTCATCTAACATAAATATATGTTGTGTTTTCGCTGTAAAACATTTTAAAAATATGACACGGTGGGTAGATTAACAAGATGTTTATCTTTCATTTGCTGTATTGGACTTGTTAATGTGTGAAAGTTAAATATTTCTAAAGAATATTTTTTTCGGCCGAATTGGAGGGGGTGTTCCCTTTAGGGAACTCCTTGTGTCCCCTAGCCCCAACAGGTTTTAACAAAGCCATCACCTACAGAGAGATGAACCTGGAGAAGAGTCCCCTAAGCAAGCTGGTCCTGGGGCTCTGTTCACAAACACAAACACAAACACATCCCACAGAGCCCCAGGACAGCAGCACAATTAGACCCAACCAAATCATGAGAAAACTAAAAGATAATTACTTGACACATTGGAAAGAATTAACAAAAAAACAGAGCAAACTAGAATGCTATTTGGCCCTAAACAGAGATTACACAGTGGCAGAATACCTGACCACTATGACTGACCCAAACATAAGGAAAGTTTTGACTCTGTACAGACTCAGTGAGTATAGCCTTGCTATTGAGAAAGGCCACCGTAGGCAGACCTGGCTCTCAAGAGAAAACAGGCTATGTGCACACTGCCCACAAAATGAGGTGGAAACTGAGCTGCACTTCCTAACCTCCTGCCCACTGTATGACCATATTAGAGAGACATATTTCTCTCAGATAACACAGATCCACAAAGAATTCGAAAACAAATCCAATTTTGATCAACTCCCATATCTCCTGGGTGAAATTCCACAGTGTGCCATCACAGCAGCAATATTTGTGACCTGTTGCCACGAGAAAAGGGCAACCAGTGAAGAACAAACACCATTGTAAATACAACCCATATTTATGCTTATTTATTTTCCCTTGTGTACTTTAACCATTTGTACATCGTTGCAACACTGTATGTATACGTAATATGACATTTGTAATGTATTTATTGTTTTGAAACTTCTGTATGTGTAATGTTTACTGTTAATTTTTATTGTTTATTTCACTTTTGTATATTATCTACCCCACTTGCTTTGGCAATGTTAACACATGTTTCCCATGCCAATAAAGCCCCTTGAATTGAATTGAATTGAGAGAGAGTAAGAGAGAGAGAGTAGGAGAGAGAGAGTAGGAAAGAGAGAGAGAAAGAGTATAGAGAGAGAATGTGGGAGAGAGAGAGAGAGAGAAAGGGAGAGTGTGGTGTTTGTGTGTGTGTGTGTGTGTGTGTGTGTGTGTGTGTGTGTGTGTGTGTGTGTGTGTGTGTGTGTGTGTGTGTGTGTGTGTGTGTGTGTGTGTGTGTGTGTGTGTGTGTGTGTGTGTGTGTGCGCCTCACCTGTGGAGCAGCAGACATAAACTCTCAATCTGAGGCAGCTGCGACCGTGGTGATGAGTGGGTGTAGCTGTTAACACACAAACATTTAATAAACCAGAAAGATTCAAACAAGCTACCAGCGTGCACACATGATGATGTCATTTAGGACACCACTAGAACTGACACAGTAGTACTCCTCACCCATGGTATGTGGTAGTATTGTACTGTAGCAATAGTATAGTAGTATTATTATATTAGTAGTAATATAGTAATAATACCAAGACACACAAATGTGTATTTCATAGTGGTATATGATAGTTGAATAGAAGTTGTATATTAAAGTACTGGCAATATCTATACTCACAGACATATTTATACTCCTGGCCCACGTGGTAGTAGTATGATAGTAGTATAGTAGTATACTCACAGATGTAGTAATACTCCTGGCCCACGTGGTAGTAGTATGATTGTAGTATAGCAGTATACTCACAGATATAGTAATACCCATGACCCACGTGGTAGTAGTATGATATTAGTATAGTAGTATATACTCAAAGATATAGTAATACCCATAACCCACGTGGTAGTAGTATGATAGTAGTATAGTAGTATACTCACAGATATAGTAATATGCCTGGCCTGTGTGGTAGTGGTAGTAATATGAGAGAAGTATAGTATAGTAGTATACTCACAGATGTAGTAATACTCCTGGCCCACGTGGTAGTAGTATGATAGTAGTATAGTATAGTAGTATACTCCCAGATGTAGTAAGAGTCCTGGCCCGCGTGGTAGTAGTATGATAGTAGTATAGTAGTATACTCACAGATGTAGTAATACTCCTGACCCACGTGGTAGTGGTAGTAATTTGATTTGATTTGATTTGATGATGGTAGTATAGTAGTATACTCACAGATGTAGTAATACTCCTGGCCCACGTGGTAGTGGTAGTAGTATAGTAGCATACTCACAGATGTAGTAATACTCCTGACCCACGTGGAACTCGTAGCCCAGGGAGAAGGCGCTGTAGCGCTGGAACTTCTCTGAGAATTTGATTGGTGCGTGGGGGCGGTTACACTCCCACCTCTTGAAGCCCAGCTGGGGGTCACAGGTCCTGTAACCACGGTAGCTGACCATGTAGAGGATGTACTGCTCCCCGGTGCCCACCACGCGCTGGCTGTCATTGTAGTGGGGACAGTAGATGTCCAGGTAGTCGTTCACATTCACCTGCACCGTGTAGCCCTCCCTACGCAGACTGGAGAGACACAGCAGAGGAGAGGTGGGACGTTAGGAGCAATCATCTAATCAATTAATCAGTATGTAAATCTATATATCAACCAACCAATCAATCATTAAATGAACCAGCTGATTAAACAACCAATCAACCAATCAGCCAACCGATCATTCAATTAACCAATCAATTAATCAGTATGTGTATCTCCCCAAGCTGACTCTGGGCAGGGCTGTCACTGCAGGATTCTGTTGTCAAGTCAGAGTCAAGGGAAGTGTCATGTTTATAACCAGAGACACACTCTTCACTCTCTATCCTCATAACCAATCATTCCCTGTTACACACAGTCCTGCCTGCTGACCAATCACAACCTGTTACAGAGTCCTGCCTCCTGACCAATCACAACCTGTTAACCTGTTTTGGGTAGGGGGCAGCATTTTCACTTTTGGATAAATAGCATGACCAAACTGAACTGCCTCCTACTCTGTCCCAGATCCTAATATATGCATATTATATTTGGTATTGGATAGAAAACACTCTGAAGTTTCTAAAACTGTTTGAATCATGTCTGTGAGTATAACAGAACTTATTTAGCAGGCGAAACCCCGAGGACAAACCATTTCCTGCAGTTCCTACCGCTTCCACTGGATGTCACCAGTTTGTATAAATTGGTTGAGGTTTTTCCTCTGTGTAATGAAGAAGTACCATAGCTCAGAACGAACGTCACTTCATGTGTACCTTTTGATAGAGGCACGTAACCAGAAAATTAGTCAGTTTGTTTTGCTCCTGTATTGAACACAGATCATCTCGTCTTCAATTTGATCGATTATATACGTTTAGAAATACCTAAAGTTGTATTACAAAAGTAGTTTGAAATGTTTTGGCAAAGTTTACAGGTAACTTTTGAGATATTTTGTAGCGACGTTGCGTAAGTTGGAAGCTGTGTTTCTGGATCAAACGCGCCAAATAAATGGACATTTCGGATATATATCGACGGAGTTAATCAAACAAAAGGACCATGTGTGATGTTTATGGGACATATAGGAGTGCCAACAAAAGAAGCTTGTCAAAGGTAAGGCATGATTTATATTTGTATTTCTGCATCGTGTCGCGCCTGCAAGGTTGAAATATGCTACTCTCATTGTTTACTGTTGTTCTATTATCAGATAATAGCATCTTATTATTTTGCCGAAAAGCCTTTTTGAAATCTGACATGTTGGCTGGATTCACAACGAGTGTAGCGTTAATTTGCTATCTTGCATGTGTAATTTAATGAAAGTTTGATTTTTATAGAAATGTATTTGAATTTGGAGCTGTGCATTTTCCCTGGCTATTGGCCATGTGGGACGCAAGCGTCCCGCCTACCCCAGAGAGGTTAAACAGTCCTGCCTCCTGACCAATCACACCCTGTTAAACAGTCCTACCTCCTGACCAATCACACCCTGTTAAACAGTCATGCCTCTTGACCAATCCCACCCTGTTAAACAGTCCTGCCTCCTGACCGAGAGATCTCAGGCGTGTGTGTGTGTTCACTACAAGTGATAGTGTGACTGACAGTTTTTTTGCTTGAGTTTGTGTCTCTGTTGTTGTCCCCTGATTGCAGATAAGTGCATCTACAGCATACAGGATGCAAAGAGTGTGTGTGTAGAGTGAGGGAGAGAGAGTATGTGTAGGGAGAGAGGGAGAGAGAGAGGGAGAGAGAGAGTGTGTGGAGAGAGAGGGAGGTTAGAGAGAGTGTGGAGAGGGAGTTAGAGTGTGTGGAGAGAGCATGTGGAGAGAGAGGGAGAGGCAGAGAGAGAGTGTGGAGAGAGAGGGAGGTTAGAGAGAGAGTGTGGAGAGGGAGTAAGTGTGTGGAGAGAGAGGGAGAGAGAGAGAGTGTGGAGAGGGAGTTAGAGTGTGAGGAGAGAGGGAGAGAGAGAGAGAGAGGGGGAGAGAGAGAGGGAGAGAGAGAGAGGGAGAGGGAGAGAGTGTGGAGAGGGAGTAAGAGTGTGTGGAGAGAGAGAGAGGTTAGAGAGAGAGTGTGTGGAGAGAGAGGGAGGAGAGAGAGAGAGGATAGAGAGAGAGAGAGTGTTGAGAGAGAAATAGAGAGAGACTGTGTTGCCTAGAGCACACAAAAACTAGACACACCTTGGCCTAAACATCAGCACCACAGGTAACTTCCACAAAGCTGTGAACGATCTGAGAGACAAGCCAAGAAGGACCTTTTACGCCATCAAAAGGAACGTACAATTCGACATACCCAATGAGGATCTGGCTAAAAAAAACTGCCCTTTATGGTTGTGAAGTCTGGGGTCTGCTCACCAACCAAGAATTCACAAAATGGGACAAATATCAAACTGAGACTCTGCATGCAGAATTCTGCAAAAATGTACAATGTAAAACATCAAATAATGCATACAGAGAAGAATAAGGCCGACAACCGCTAATTATCAAAATCCAGGAAAGAGCCGTTAAATTCTACAACCACCTAAAAAGAAGCGATTCCCAAACCTTCCACAACAAAGCCATCACCTACAGAGAGATGAGCCTGGAGAAGAGTCCCCTAAGCAAGCTGGTACTGGGACTCTGTTCACAAACACAAACACACCCCACAGAGCCCCAGGACAGCAGCACAATTAGACCCAACCAAATCATGAGAAAACAAAAAGATAATTACTTGATACAATGGAAAGATTTAACAAAAAAACAGAGCAAACTAGAATGCTATTTGGCCCTAAACAGAGAGTACACAGTGGCAGAATACCTGACCACTGTGACAGACCCAAACTTAAGGAAAGCTTTGACTATGTACAGACTCAGTGAGCATAGCCTTGCTATTGAGAAAGGCCGCCGTAGGCAGACATGGCTCTCAAGAGAAGACAGGCTATGTGCTCACTGCCCACAAAATGAGGTGGAAACTGAGCTGCACTTCCTAACCTCCTGCCCAATGTATGACCATATTAGAGAGACATATTTCCCTCAGATTACACAGATCCACAAATAATTCAAAAACAAACCTAATTTTGATAAACTCCCATATCTACTGGGTGAAATTCCACAGTGTGCCATCACAGCAGCAAGATGTGTGACCTGTTGCCACGAGAAAAGGGCAACCAGTGAAGAACAAACACCATTACACCATTGTAAATACAACCCTAACCCTACAAACCTATATTTGTTTATTTATTTTCCCTTTTGTACTTTAACCATTTGCATATAATATATATACAATATGACATTTGAAATATATTCATTCTTCTGTGAGTGTAATGTTCACTGTTCATTTTTATTGTTTATTTCACGTTTGTTTATTATCTACTTCACTTGCTTTGGCAATGTTAACACATGTTTCCCATGCCAGTAAAGCCCTGAAATTAAAAGTGAAATTGAATTAAGTGTGTGAAGGGAGAGGTATTAAATTGATTATGAATTGAATTGAGTGTGTGAAGGGAGAGGTATTAAATTGATTATGAATTGAATTAAGTGTGTGAAGGGAGAGGTATTAAATTGATTATGAATTTAATTAAGGGTGTGACGGGAGAGGTATTAAATTGATTATGAATTGAATTGAGTGTGTGAAGGGAGAGGTATTAAATTGATTATGAATTGAATTAAGTGTGTGAAGGGAGAGGTATTAAATTGATTATGAATTGAATTAAGTGTGTGAAGGGAGAGGTATTAAATTGATTATGAATTGAATTGAGTGTGTGAAGGGAGAGGTATTAAATTGATTATGAATTGAATTAAGTGTGTGAAGGGAGAGGTATTAAATTGATTATGAATTTAATTGAGTGTGTGTAGAGAGAGGTATTGAATTGATGTTGAATTGAATTGGGTGTGTGTAGAGAGATTGAGGTACAGAGAGAGTGTGTGAGGAGAGAGAGGTATTGAAGAGGAACAGAGCCAGACTCAAGGACCCCAGGGTCACAAACTAGCTTTCAGAGTGTCAGAGGAGCTCTGGACCCTACACACACACACACACACACACACACCACACACACACACACACACACACACACACACACACACACACACACACACACACACACACACACACACAGTGTCAGAGGAGCTCTGGACCCCACACACACACACACCACTCGCCCCTATATACCCACAGCTCGTATATCAACGTTAACACAACGTCGCACACACATCACATGTCAACGTTCAAGCGACGTCCCCCAAGCTCATATATCAGCATCACCCCTAAAAAGACTCTGGCTGACAGGGAGAGGTGGGCCGTGTGTGTGTGTGTGTGTGTGTGTGTGTGTGTGTGTGTGTGTGTGTGTGTGTGTGTGTGTGTGTGTGTGTGTGTGTGTGTGTGTGTGTGTGACAGGAGGAGATGGATTCTTCCCTGACATGAAAAGCTCTTATTTTTCTCCTCAGCTCAAAAACAAGCCCCTCCCTGTCTGTGTGACTGAGAGAAGCTGCACAGTTCTAAATCATCACCATCACACACACACACACACACACACACACACACACACACACACACACACACACACAGAGAAACACACACACACAGAGAAACACACACACACAGAAACACACACACACAGAGAAACACACACACAGAGAACACACGCACACACACACAGAAACCCACACACACAGAGAAACACACACACACACACACACACACACACACACACACACACACACACACACACACACACACACACACACTCACACACACACACACACACACCGAACACATAAAGACCATATGAATTCACAAGGGGGCAGCAGAGTGACACTGCAATCGCCAGCTCCCCTCTGGCTCTCTCCTCCTTCTCTCCATCTCGCTTCTATTTCACCTCTCTCCATTACTCTCCCCTCCTTCTCTCCATTACTCTCCCCTCCTTCTCTCCATTACTCTCCCCTCCATTACTCTCCCCTCCATCTCTCTCTCTTTCTCTACATCACTCTCCCCTCCATCTCTCTCTCTCCACCACTCTCCCCTCCATCTCTCTCTCCATCACTCTCTCCTCCTTCTCTCCATCTCTCCATTACTCTCCCCTCCTTCTCTCCATTACCCTCCCCTCCTTCTCTCCATTACTCTCCCCTCCATCTCTCTCTCTCTCCATTACTCTCCCCTCCACCTCTCTCTCTCCGTTACTCTCCCCTCCTTCTCTCCGTCTCGCTTCTATTTCACCTCTCTCCACCACTCTACCCTCCATCTCTCTCTCTCTCTCCATCACTCTCCCCTCCATCTCTCTCGCTCCACCACTCTCCCCTCCTTCTCTCATCTCGCTTCTATTTCACCTCTCTCCATCACTCTCCCCTCCATCTTTCTCTTTCTCCATCACTCTCGACCTCCTTCTCTCCATCTCGCTTCTATTTCACATCTCTTCATCACTCTCCCCTCCATCTCTCTCTCTCTCTCTCTCTCCCATCACTCTCCCCTCCTTCTCTCCATCTCGCTTCTATTTCACCTCTCTCCATCACTCTCTCTCTCTCTCTCTCTCCCATCACTCTCCCCTCCTTCTCTCCATCTCGC
>NC_048567.1:8012376-8027376 GCF_013265735.2 Oncorhynchus mykiss | reverse complement strand
GTAGAGGCTGACAGAGAGGAGATAGAATGAAGAGAGAGAGAGGGAGTAGAGGCTGACAGAGAGGAGATAGAATGAAGAGAGAGAGAGGAAGTAGGGGCTGACAGAGAGGAGATAAAATGAAGAGAGAGAGAGAGGGAGTAGGGCCGGACAGAGAATAGATAGAATGAAGAGAGAGAGAGGGAGTAGAGGCCGACAGAGAGGAGATAGAATGAAGAGAGAGAGTAGAGGCTGACAGAGAGGAGATAGAATGAAGAGAGAGAGAGGGAGTAGGGGCTGACAGAGAGGAGATAGAATGAAGAGAGAGAGTAGAGGCTGACAGAGAGGAGATAGAATGAAGAGAGAGAGAGGGAGTAGAGGCCGACAGAGAGGAGATAGAATGAAGAGAGAGAGAGAGGGAGTAGGGGCTGACAGAGAATAGATAGAATGAAGAGAGAGAGAGGGAGTAGAGGCTGACAGAGAGGGGATAGAATGCAGAGAGAGAGTAGAGGCTGACAGAGAGGAGATAGAATGAAGAGAGAGAGAAGGGAGTAGAGGCTGACAGAGAGGAGATAGAATGAAGAGAGAGAGAGGGAGTAGAGGCCGACAGAGAGGAGATAGAATGAAGAGAGAGAGAGAGGGAGTAGGGCCGGACAGAGAATAGATAGAATGAAGAGAGAGAGAGGGAGTAGAGGCCGACAGAGAGGAGATAGAATGAAGAGAGAGAGTAGAGGCTGACAGAGAGGAGATAGAATGAAGAGAGAGAGAGGGAGTAGAGGCCGACAGAGAGGAGATAGAATGAAGAGAGAGAGGGAGTAGAGGCTGACAGAGAGGAGATAGAATGAAGAGAGAGAGAGGGAGTAGAGGCTGACAGAGAATAGATAGAATGAAGAGAGAGAGAGGGAGTAGAGGCTGACAGAGAGGAGATAGAATGAAGAGAGAGAGAGGAAGTAGAGGCTGACAGAGAGGAGATAGAATGAAGAGAGAGAGAGGAAGTAGGGGCTGACAGAGAGGAGATAAAATGAAGAGAGAGAGAGAGGGAGTAGGGCCGGACAGAGAATAGATAGAATGAAGAGAGAGAGAGGGAGTAGAGGCCGACAGAGAGGAGATAGAATGAAGAGAGAGAGTAGAGGCTGACAGAGAGGAGATAGAATGAAGAGAGAGAGAGGGAGTAGGGGCTGACAGAGAGGAGATAGAATGAAGAGAGAGAGTAGAGGCTGACAGAGAGGAGATAGAATGAAGAGAGAGAGAGAGGGAGTAGGGGCTGACAGAGAATAGATAGAATGAAGAGAGAGAGAGGGAGTAGAGGCTGACAGAGAGGGGATAGAATGCAGAGAGAGAGTAGAGGCTGACAGAGAGGAGATAGAATGAAGAGAGAGAGAAGGGAGTAGAGGCTGACAGAGAGGAGATAGAATGAAGAGAGAGAGAGGGAGTAGAGGCCGACAGAGAGGAGATAGAATGAAGAGAGAGAGGGAGTAGGGGCTGACAGAGAGGAGATAGAATGAAGAGAGAGAGAGAGGGAGTAGAGGCTGACAGAGAGGAGATGGAATGAAGAGAGAGAGAGAGAGGGGGAGTAGGGGCTGACAGAGAATAGATAGAATGAAAAGAGAGAGAGGGAGTAGAGGCTGACAGAGAGGAGATAGAATGAAGAGAGAGAGTAGAGGCTGACAGAGAGGGGATAGAATGAAGAGAGAGAGAGAGAGGGAGTAGGGGCTGACAGAGAATAGATACAATGAAGAGAGAGAGAGGGAGTAGGGGCTGACAGAGAGGAGATAGAATGAAGAGAGAGAGTAGAGGCTGACAGAGAGGGGATAGAATGAAGAGAGAGAGAGAGGGAGTAGGGGCTGACAGAGAATAGATACAATCAAGAGAGAGAGAGGGAGTAGAGGCTGACAGCGAGGAGATAGAATGAAGAGAGAGGGAGTAGGGGCTGACAGAGAGGAGATAGAATGAAGAGAGAGAGAGAGGGAGTAGAGGCTGACAGAGAGGAGATAGAATGAAGAGAGAGAGAGGGAGTAGAGGCTGACAGAGAGGAGATAGAATGAAGAGAGAGGGTGTAGAGGCTGACAGAGAGGAGATAGTATGAAGAGAGAGAGAGGGAGTAGAGGCTGACAGAGAGGAGATAGAATGAAGAGAGAGAGGGAGTAGAGGCTGACAGAGAGGAGATATAATGAAGAGAGAGAGAGGGAGTAGAGGCAGACATAGAGGAGACAGAATGAAGAGAGAGAGGGAGTAGGGGCTGACAGAGAGGAGATAGAATGAAGAGAGAGAGAGGGAGTAGAGTCTGACAGAGAGGAGATACAATGAAGAGAGAGAGGGAGTAGAGGCTGACAGAGAGGAGATGGAATGAAGAGAGAGAGAGGGGGAGTAGAGGCTGACAGAGAGGAGATAGAATGAAGAGAGAGAGAGGGAGTAGAGTCTGACAGAGAGGAGATAGAATGAAGAGAGAGGGTGTAGAGGCTGACAGAAAGGATATAGTATGAAGAGAGAGAGAGGGAGTAGGGGCTGACAGAGAATAGATAGAATGAAGAGAGAGAGAGGGAGTAGGGGCTGACAGAGAGGAGATAGAATGAAGAGAAAGAGAGGGAGTAGAGGCTGACAGAGAGGAGATAGAATGAAGAGAGAGAGAGGGAGTAGAGGCTGACAGAGAATAGATAGAATGAAGAGAGAGAGAGGGAGTAGAGGCCGAGTGGAGTGGAGATAGAGAGTAGCCAGGGTTCAAATCTGCTGGGACACTAGGGATGGAGGGAACGAGGGAGAGAGAGAAATGGAATTGAATTGAGAGGGAGCGAGAGGGGGAGAGAGCGGGAGAGAGAGAGAGATAGAGCGGGAGAGAGAATGAGTGAATGAGTGAATGAGTGAATGAGTGAATGAGTGAGTGAGTGAGTGAGTAAGTAAGTGAGTGAGTGAGTGAGTGGGAGTGAGTGGGAGTGAGTGGGAGAGAGAGAGAGCGGGAGAGGGAGAGGGAGTATGAATAATCAGCCACAAACCCAAATCCCTGGGGATGCTAACACACACACACACACACACACACACACACACACACACACACACACACACACACACACACACACACACACACACACACACACACTCACAGGTGACAGCTGTAGAGGTAAAGGTAGTGTATTACACTTGGGTACAGGAATCCAAACTTGCTCTCTCTCAGGACAAGAGGAATAATGTTTTTGACACATCCCCAAAACCCAGATTGAGGTTTTGATTAAATGTGTCCCTCAGTGAATAGATCTCAGACAGTATCAATGAGCTACTCACATGGACAGACAGGGAAAAGATACGTTTCTGTTTTCTCCTCCCTCTATTCCATCTCTCTGTTCCCTCTCTCTGTTCCCTCTCTCTCTCTCCATCTGTTCCACCTCTGTCTGTCTGGCAGAGGAGAGACAGTGAGCTGGCCGTATTAAATGGGAGTTGTGTGTGTGTGTGTGTGTGTGTGTGTGTGTGTGTGTGTGTGTGTGTGTGTGTGTGTGTGTGTGTGTGTGTGTGTGTGTGTGTGTGAGAGAGAGAGAGAGAGAGAGAGAGATGGTCCATCTAATTGAATATCTGTTCATATTGAGGGGACATTGAGATCTGCCCTCTGTTGAATAAGAATGATGCCCTCGTCCTCTCTCGCTCTCTCCCTCTCTCGCTCCTAACCATTCATTTATCTTCTCCTCCCTTCTCTCAGTCTCGCTCCCTCTCTCGTTTCTCCCAATCCTTTATCTTCTCCTCCCTTCTCTCAGTCTCTCTCCCTCTCTCGCTCCTCCCATTAATTGATCTTCTCCTCCCTTCTCTCAGTCTCTCTCCCTCTCTCGCTCCTCCCATTCATTTTTCTATCCCCTCTCTCTTTCCTTCACACTCCATCTCTCCCTCTATCCCCTCTATCTCTTTCCTTCACACTCCATCTCTCCCTCTATTCCCTCTATCTCTTTCCTTCACACTCCATCTCTCCCTCTATCCCCTTCTATCTCTTTCCTTCACAATCCATCTCTCCCTCTATCCCCCTCTACCTCTTTCCTTCACAATCCATCTCTCCCTCTATCCCCCTCTATCTCTTTCCTTCACACTCCATCTCTCCCTCTATCCCCTCTATCTCTTTCCTTCACACTCCATCTCTCCCTCTATCCCCCTCTATCTCTTTCCTTCACACTCCATCTCTCCCTCTATCCCCTCTATCTCTTTCCTTCACACACCATCTCCCCCTCTATCCCCTCTATCTCTTTCCTTCACACTCCATCTCTCCCTCTATCCCCCTCTATCTCTTTCCTTCACACTCCATCTCTCCCTCTATCCCCCTCTACCTCTTTCCTTCACACTCCATCTATTTCCTTCACACTCCATCTCTCCCTCTATCCCCCTCTATCTCTTTCCTTCACACTCCATCTCTCCCTATATCCCCCTCTATCTCTTTCCTTCACACTCCATCTCTCCCTCTATCCCCCTCTACCTCTTTCCTTCACACTCCATCTCTCCCTCTATCCCCCTCTACCTCTTTCCTTCACACTCCATCTATTTCCTTCACACTCCATCTCTCCCTCTATCCCCCTCTATCTCTTTCCTTCACACTCCATCTCTCCCTATATCCCCCTCTATCTCTTTCCTTCACACTCCATCTCTCCCTCTATCCCCCTCTACCTCTTTCCTTCACACTCCATCTCTCCCTCTATCCCCCTCTACCTCTTTCCTTCACACTCCATCTCTCCCTCTATCCCCCTCTATCTATTTCCTTCACACTCCATCTCTCCCTCTATCCCCCTCTATCTATTTCCTTCACACTCCATCTCTCCCTCTATCCCCTCTATCTCTTTCCTTCACACTCCATCTCTCCCTCTATCCCCCTCTATCTATTTCCTTCACACTCCATCTCTCCCTCTATCCCCCTCTATCTATTTCCTTCACACTCCATCTCTCCCTCTATCCCCCTCTATCTCTTTCCTTCACACTCCATCTCTCCCTCTATCCCCCTCTATCTCTTTCCTTCACACTCCATCTCTCCCTCTATCCCCCTCTATCTATTTCCTTCACACTCCATCTCTCCCTCTATCCCCTCTATCTCTTTCCTTCACACTCCATCTCTCCCTCTATCCCCCTCTATCTCTTTCCTTCACACTCCATCTCTCCCTCTATCCCCCTCTATCTATTTCCTTCACACTCCATCTCTCCCTCTATCCCCCTCTATCTCTTTCCTTCACACTCCATCTCTCCCTCTATCCCCCTCTATCTCTTTCCTTCACACTCCATCTCTCCCTCTATCCCCCTCTATCTATTTCCTTCACACTCCATCTCTCCCTCTATCCCCCTCTATCTCTTTCCTTCACACTCCATCTCTCCCTCTATCCCCCTCTATCTCTTTCCTTCACACTCCATCTCTCCCTCTATCCCCCTCTATCTCTTTCCTTCACACTCCATCTCTCCCTCTATCCCCCTCTATCTATTTCCTTCACACTCCATCTCTCCCTCTATCCCCTCTATCTCTTTCCTTCACACTCCATCTCTCCCTCTATCCCCCTCTATCTCTTTCCATTACATTTCCTTTTCTTTCCTCTGTATCTTTCCATCCTCCCCCACTTTTTCTACCTCTCACTCTTCCTCTCCCTCCCTCCCCCTCTCTCTCTTTCTTTCTCCATCCCTCCCTCCCTGTATCTCTCCCTCTCTTTCTTTGCAGTGACAGTGGTGAATTATTAAGAGCTTATTAAAGTCAGAAACACTACAGGCCTGTGTGTATGTGTGTGTGTGTGTGTGTGTGTGTGTGTGTGTGTGTGTGTGTGTGTGTGTGTGTGTGTGTGTGTGTGTGTGTGTGTGTGTGTACTGGTAGACTCAATTCTCCTCTCAGAAATCAATACCTGTCTACAGCGTGTCCAACAGACTGGGAAATGCTGGCTTTTGTCAAGGCCACACACACACACACACACACACACACACACACACACACACACACACACACACACACACACACACACAGTTACGGATAAAGGTATTCTGTGTGTGTATTTCTTTTCTCTCCTTCTCCCCTCCTCACAGGTGGCAATCATCATTCCCCAATCAGTCACCATGCAGTCATCAATCAGAAGACACACCTCCTGTTTCCATTACCCAATCACATCCCCTTTCCCGTGGTTTAAAACCCCATTCAGTTGTTTCCTCTGGAGTTCCATCTCTCTGTAAATCTCTCGGTAGTTCTCTGGTTTTGTTTTCGCTACTACATGTCACTTTGTTCCCACCTGTGAGTATTGTTTTTGGTATGTTTGATGGTGGGAAAAGGGGGTACTATGACAAGTCGCCCATGGACATACACTACCCGTAGGTAAACTTAGTTTAAAAACACTAGTTAGAACTGGGCGGACCACCCACTGTATTTATGGTTAGTTAGTTGGCTGTATAGTAGTAGGCTAGTCTAGCTTAGGGGTGTTTTTGGTTAGTTAGTTAGCTGTATAGTAGTAGGCTAGTCTATCTTAGGGGTGTTTATGGTTAGTTAGTTAGCTGTATTGAAGTAGGCTAGTCTAGCTTAGGGGTGTTTTGGGATATTTGTTTCTTTCCTTGGGTCCAGCTCAGCCCCTTTTCCTGCCCCACTTTACCGTGTGTTTAAAAATAAACCATGAGTGTTTGACGGTAATTTAGTTGTCTGTGGTTATTTCGTTCTCACCGTTAATTTGTCACTATTACACTTTGCATGAGTTATGTTACGGGTCTCGATACCACCCCCGCCCTAGACTGCCGGGCCAAAAGGGATTCGTAACACACACACACACACACACACCGCTGCCCTGCTCAGTGAAGGCTCATCATTGGTAATTGATCCAGGCATGACCTCTATCTTCACAGCATGCAGTCAACATGTACTCTTCCTTTCTCTCTTCACCCCAGCTTCCTCCCTCTTTCCATCTAGTATCTTTCCCTCCACCTCTGTAATCCTTCCCCACTGCTCTCTGTCGACCCTTCACCTCCCTCCCTCTCTCTCTGTCGACCCTTCACCTCCCTCCCTCTCTCTCTGTCGACCCTTCACCTCCCTCCCTCTCTCTCTGTCGACCCTTCACCTCCCTCCCTCTCTCTCTGTCGACCCTTCACCTCCCTCCCTCTCTCTCTGCCGACGCTTCACCCTCCTCTCCTCTCCTCATCCCTCTCTTCCCTCTCTCTCTCTCTCTCTCTCTGTCGACGCTTCACCTCCCCCTCCTCTCCTCGTCCCTCTCTTCCCTCCCTCCCTCTCTCTCTGTCGACACTTCACCCTCCTCTCCTCTCCTCGTCCCTCTCTTCCCTCCCTCCCTCGCTCTCTGTCGACGCTTCACCTCCCTCTCCTCGTCCCTCTCTTCCCTCCCTCCCTCTCTCTCTGTCGACGCATCACCTCCCTCCCTCCCTCCCTCCCTCCCTCTCTGTCGACGCTTCACCTCCCCCTCCTCTCCTCGTCCCTCTCTTCCCTCCCTCCCTCTCTCTCTCTCTGTCGACGCTTCACCTCCTCCTCCTCTCCTCGTCCCTCTCTTCCCTACCTCGCTCTCTGTCGACGCTTCACCTCCCCCTCCTCTCCTCATCCCTCTCTTCCCTCCCTCCCTCCCTCTCTTCCCTTCCTCCCTCCCTCCCTCTCTCTCTGTCGACGCTTCACCTCCCCCTCCTCTCCTCATCCCTCTCTTCCCTCCCTCCCTCTCTCTCTGTCAGTAGATATTGATGTAGTGTCAGAGTGTGCTAAAGCAGCAGGGATGTAATGGTGGACATTAGCCTTTTGAGCTGAGCTAATCTAACAAACACACGCATATACCAATGCTAATGTACTGGCTCTGTGTGTGTGTGTGTGCATATAGTATCTCTCTCTTCTTTCCTCTTCTATTCTCTTCTCTCTCAATTCTATTTCAATTTAAGGGGATTTATTGGCATGGGAAACATATGTTTACATTGCCAAAGCAAGTTAAATACTCTCTCTCTCTATTTCCCCCACTGTGTTCCCAAAGCCATTACATGAGCTATAGTGATCCACGGAGAGACCAGCCAGAGGGTGTGTCTTTCCTAAGCTCTTCTGTGAGTAATTGTGATGCAGTGTAATGGCTGTGTATGGAGTCAGTAAGCCATCAACCTCTGACCCAGCTATCTATTACTACACTCCCACGTCTCAAGGCCCCTCCCCCACACACACACAGTAATCCCCACACACAAACACACACACAGTAATCCCCACACACAAACACAAACACACACACACAGCAATCCCCACACTCTCTGCGGGCGTGTGTTGGCAGGGTAGCCGGTCGATAGTTTTGTAGTTCTCACTGAAAACTAATCAATGTGATAGGTTAGGATCATTGGAAGCCCCAACCCTCTAACCCGGGGATCATCAACTAGATTCATCCCCGACCCTCTAACCCAGGGATCATCAACTAGATTCATCCCCGACACTCTAACCCAGGGATTATCAACTAGATTCTTCCCCGACCCTCTAACCCAGGGATCATCAACTAGATTCATCCCGACCCTCTAACCCAGGGATCATCAACTAGATTCATCCCCGACCCTCTAACCCAGGGATCATCAACTAGATTCATCCCGGACCCTCTAACCCAGGGATCATCAACTAGATTCATCCCCGACCCTCTAACCCAGGGATCATCAACTAGATTCATCCCGGACCCTCTAACCCAGGGATCATCAACTAGATTCATCCCGACCCTCTAACCCAGGGATCATCAACTAGATTCATCCCCGACCCTCTAACCCAGGGATCATCAACTAGATTCATCCCGGACCCTCTAACCCAGGGATCATCAACTAGATTCATCCCCGACCCTCTAACCCAGGGATCATCAACTAGATTCATCCCGGACCCTCTAACCCAGGGATCATCAACTAGATTCAGCCCCGACCCTCTAACTCAGGGATCATCAACTAGATTCATCCCGACCCTCTAACCCAGGGATCATCAACTAGATTCAGCCCCGACCCTCTAACCCAGGGATCATCAACTAGATTCAGCCCCGACCCTCTAACCCAGGGATCATCAACTAGATTCATCCCGGACCCTCTAACCCAGGGATCATCAACTAGATTCATCCCGACCCTCTAACCCAGGGATCATCAACTAGATTCATCCCGACCCTCTAACCCAGGGATCATCAACTAGATTCATCCCGACCCTCTAACCCAGGGATCATCAACTAGATTCAGCCCCGACCCTCTAACCCAGGGATCATCAACTAGATTCAGCCCCGACCCTCTAACCCAGGGATCATCAACTAGATTTATCCCGACCCTCTAACCCAGGGATCATCAACTAGATTCAGCTGCAGGATGATTTCTTCTGGAGCGGATTGTCAGGGGGCTGGACCATAAATAATTTGTAGATGCAAATTGACCGCAAGAAGCCCAAAAAGATAACATTTGATTAAAATATAATCATTTCAAACCTTGCTTAGATTTGTAAACAATCACATCTCTCTCTATGATGTGTGGGAATACTTTGGAACAGATTTCCAACATTAAAATCACTTGTAGCTGATTTGCTGTTTTCTTGTATTTTCTGTCCAACAATAAAACATGTAAAAATAACTCAGAGAACTTAGGTGGCTAAATAAAATCACCAGTTGGGGAAAGCTGCTCTACCCTCTCTGCACTTCCTGGTTGTGAGGGTCACATGACTGACGAACGACATATGAGATGACTTAGGTGATTTAACTGTTCATGGGTTAAGGGATGAAGGTAGGCTGGGATGAGACATTCAATCCAACTCATACATGGTGCATATCACAGTGTTGAGTCAGTCATATACAGTGTGGAAAATGGATTACAGCAGTACTACAAAACAACTGACCTGTGGGTGCTTATAGGTGTCCTATTTCACACATGTACAGACAGGTGTGAAGTGTTTCTCTCTACCAGTATACAAAGGGTCAGCCTTTATCAATGGCAACACTGAAACAATGAGGGTAAAGTGCCTTGCTCAAGGGTAACATAACAGACTTCTCACCTTGTCAGCTCAGGGATTCAACAACATTTCAGTCACTCGGCCAACACTCTAACCGCTAGGCTACCTGGTCCCGAGTGGAAGAGAGAGACAGGTGTACAAACAGAAGAATGGAGCAGCTACAAAACAGATTGCTTTAGGAGCAGGATAATTAGGATAATGATATCATTATCAGTCCTGGTACTGCTAAACACTGCAGTCCAGGATAGGGAGATACGTTCACCATCTAGTCCAGGAGAGGGAGACCATCACGGTCAACATCTAAACACTGCAGTCCAGGATAGTGAGACACAGTCACCATCTAGTCCAGGAGAGGGAGACACAGTCACCATCTAAACACTGCAGTCCAGGATAGGGAGACACAGTCACCATCTAAACACTGTAGTCCAGGATAGGGAGACACGGTCACCATCTAAACACTGCAGTCCAGGATAGGGAGACACGGTCACCATCTAAACACTGCAGTCCAGGATAGGGAGACACGGTCACCATCTAAACACTGTAGTCCAGGATAGGGAGACACGGTCACCATCTAGTCCAGGAGAGGGAGACACAGTCACCATCTAAACACTGCAGTCCAGGATAGGGAGACATGGTCACCATCTAAACACTGCAGTCTAGGATAGGGATACATGGTCACCATCTAAACACTGCAGTCCAGGATAGGGAGACACAGTCAACCTCTAAACACTGCTGTCCAGGATAGGGAGACACAGTCACCATCTAGTCCAGGAGAGGGAGACACAGTCACCATCTAAACACTCCAGTCCAGGATAGGGAGACACAGTCACCATCTAGTCCAGGAGAGGGAGACACAGTCACCATCTAAACACTGCAGTCCAGGATAGGGAGACACGGTCACCATCTAAACACTGTAGTCCAGGATAGGGAGACACGGTCACCATCTAAACACTGCAGTCCAGGATAGGGAGACACGGTCACCATCTAAACACTGCAGTCCAGGATAGGGAGACATGGTCACCATCTAAACACTGCAGTCCAGGATAGGGAGACATGGTCACCATCTAAACACTCCAGTCAAGGATAGGGAGACACAGTCACCATCTAAACACTGCAGTCCAGGATAGTGAGACATGGAACACCCCCTTATCCACATCGATGGAACAGTAGTGGAGAGGGTAGCAAGTTTTAAGTTCCTCGGCGTACACATCACAGACAAACTGAATTGGTCCACTCACACAGACAGCATCGTGAAGAAGGCGCAGCAGCGCCTCTTCAACCTCAGGAGGCTGAAGAAATTCGGCTTGTCACCAAAAGCACTCACAAACTTCTACAGATGCACAATCGAGAGCATCCTGGCGGGCTGTATCACCGCCTTGTATGGCAACTGCACCGCCCTCAACCGTAAGGCTCTCCAGAGGGTAGTGAGGTCTGCACAACGCATCACCGGGGTGCAAACTACCTGCCCTCCAGGACACCTACACCACCCGATGTCACAGGAAGGCCATAAAGATCATCAAGGACATCAACCACCCGAGCCACTGCCTGTTCACCCCGCTATCATCCAGAAGGCGAGGTCAGTACAGGTGCATCAAAGCTGGGACCGAGAGACTGAAAAACAGCTTCTATCTCAAGGCCATCAGACTGTTAAACAGCCACCACTAACACTGAGTGGCTGCTGCCAACACACTGACACTGACTCAACTCCAGCCACTTTAATAATTGGAATTGATGGGAAATTATGTAAATATATCACTAGCCACTTTAAACAATGCTACCTTATATAATGTTACTTACCCTACATTATTCATCTCATATGCATACGTAAATACTGTACTCTATATCATCGACTGTATCCTTATGTAATACATGTATCACTAGCCACTTTAAACTATGCCACTTTGTTTACATACTCATCTCATTTGTACATACTGTACTCGATACCATCTACTGTATCTTGCCTATGCTGCTCTGTACCATCACTCATTCATATATCCTTATGTACATATTCTTTATCCCCTTACACTGTGTACAAGACAGTAGTTTTGGAATTGTTAGTAAGATTACTTGTTATTACTGCATTGTCGGAACTAGAAGCACAAGCATTTTGCTAAACTCGCATTTACATCTGCTAACCATGTGTATGTGACAAATAAAATTTGATTTGATTTGATTTGGTCACCATCTAAACACTGCAGTCTAGGATAGTGAGACACAGTCACCATCTAAACACTGCAGTCCAGGATAGGGAGACATGGTCACCATCTAAACACTGCAGTCCAGGATAGGGAGACACGGTCACCATCTAAACAGTGCAGTCTAGGATAGGGATACATGGTCACCATCTAAACACTGCAGTCCAGGATAGGGAGACACAGTCACCATCTAAACACTGCAGTCCAGGATAGGGAGCCACGGTCACCATCTAAACACTGCAGTCCAGGATAGGGAGACACGGTCACCATCTAAACACTGCAGTCCAGGATAGGGAGACACGGTCACCATCTAAACACTGCAGTCCAGGATAGGGAGACACGGTCACCATCTAAACACTGCAGTCCAGGATAGGGAGACACGGTCACCATCTAAACACTGCAGTCCAGGATAGGGAGACACAGTCACCATCTAGTCCAGGAGAGGGAGACGCAGTCACCATCTAAACACTGCAGTCCAGGATAGGGAGACATGGTCACCATCTAAACACTGCAGTCTAGGATAGGGATACATGGTCACCATCTAAACACTGCAGTCTAGGATAGGGATACATGGTCACCATCTAAACACTGCAGTCCAGGATAGGGAGACACAGTCACCATCTAAACACTGCAGTCCAGGATAGGGAGACATGGTCACCATCTAAACACTGCAGTCTAGGATAGGGATACATGGTCACCATCTAAACACTGCAGTCTAGGATAGGGATACATGGTCACCATCTAAACACTGCAGTCCAGGATAGTGAGACATGGTCACCATCTAAACACTGCAGTCCAGGATAGGGAGACATGGTCACCATCTAGTCCAGGAGAGGGAGACCATCACGGTCACCATCTAAACACTGCAGTCCAGGATAGTGAGACACAGTCACCATCTAAACACTGCAGTCCAGGATAGGGAGACATGGTCACCATCTAAACACTGCAGTCCAGGATAGGGAGCCACGGTCACCATCTAAACACTGCAGTCCAGGATAGGGAGACACGGTCACCATCTAAACACTGCAGTCCAGGATAGGGAGACACGGTCACCATCTAAACACTGCAGTCCAGGATAGGGAGACACGGTCACCATCTAAACACTGCAGTCCAGGATAGGGAGACACGGTCACCATCTAAACACTGCAGTCCAGGATAGGGAGACACAGTCACCATCTAGTCCAGGAGAGGGAGACGCAGTCACCATCTAAACACTGCAGTCCAGGATAGGGAGACATGGTCACCATCTAAACACTGCAGTCTAGGATAGGGATACATGGTCACCATCTAAACACTGCAGTCTAGGATAGGGATACATGGTCACCATCTAAACACTGCAGTCCAGGATAGGGAGACACAGTCACCATCTAAACACTGCAGTCCAGGATAGGGAGACATGGTCACCATCTAAACACTGCAGTCTAGGATAGGGATACATGGTCACCATCTAAACACTGCAGTCTAGGATAGGGATACATGGTCACCATCTAAACACTGCAGTCCAGGATAGTGAGACATGGTCACCATCTAAACACTGCAGTCCAGGATAGGGAGACATGGTCACCATCTAGTCCAGGAGAGGGAGACCATCACGGTCACCATCTAAACACTGCAGTCCAGGATAGTGAGACACAGTCACCATCTAAACACTGCAGTCCAGGATAGGGAGACATGGTCACCATCTAAACACTGCAGTCCAGGATAGGGAGACACGGTCACCATCTAAACACTGCAGTCCGGGATAGGGAAACACGGTCACCATCTAAACACTGCAGTCCAGGATAGGGAGACACGGTCACCATCTAGTCCAGGAGAGGGAGACCATCACGGTCACTATCTAAACACTGCGGTCCAGGATAGGGAGACATGGCCACCATCTAAACACTCCAGTCCAGGATAGGGAGACATGGTCACCATCTAAACACTCCAGTCCAGGATAGGGAGACACAGTCACCATCTAAACACTGCAGTCCAGGATAGGGAGACATGGTCACCATCTAAACACTGCAGTCCAGGATAGGGAGACATGGTCACCATCTAAACACTGCAGTCCAGGATAGGGATACACGGTCACCATCTAAACACTGCAGTCCAGGATAGGGAGACACGGTCACCATCTAAACACTGCAGTCCAGGATAGGGAGACACGGTCACCATCTAAACACTGCAGTCCAGGATAGGAAGACACGGTCACCATCTAAACACTGCAGTCCAGGATAGGGAGACACGGTCACCATCTAAACACTGCAGTCCAGGATAGGGAGACACGGTCACCATCTAAACACTGCAGTCCAGGATAGGAAGACACGGTCACCATCTAAACACTGCAGTCCAGGATAGGGAGACACGGTCACCATCTAAACACTGCAGTCCATGATAGGGAGACACGGTCACCATCTAAACACTGCAGTCCAGGATAGGGAGACACGGTCACCATCTAAACACTGCAGTCCAGGATAGGAAGACACGGTCACCAGCTAAACACTGCAGTCTAGGATAGGGAGACACAGTCACCATCTAAACACTGCTTGTGGATGTTGTATGTCTTTGGCAGCAGAACAATTCCCCATCAAGGTTATGAGACTAATAAGACAAATGACGGAAGAACATATTTCTAAGTTCAACAGGTTCATTGATAAAAATACAGTCATTTACTACTATACAGGTATCCATGACAACAGATGAAGCCCTCACTATGGTATGGTAATAGAGTCAGTTGGTTTACAGCCTTGTTAGAATATCTCTCTCTCTCTCTCTCTCTCTCTCTCTCTCATATATACAACCAATTACTCCATGGATCATATACTATTTGGCACAGTAGGTCTGAGGGGCCGTTTAGTATGAGGATATTAGGGTGCTAGACTTGTGTGAGAAGATCTGGAAACATCAGCATCTCTAGAAATAAGGAGTAGGGGAAGAGTGAGTACTTGT
>NC_048567.1:7979876-8007376 GCF_013265735.2 Oncorhynchus mykiss | reverse complement strand
TATTTGTAGTTGTCCACATATTCTAAGTCAGAACCGTCCAGACTAGTGATGTTGGACAGGCGGGCAGGTGCAGGCAGCGATCGGTTGAAGAGCATGCATTTAGTTTGACTTGTATTTAAGAGCAATTGGAGGCCACGGAAGGAGAGTTGTATGGCATTGAAGCTCGTCTGGAGGGTTGTTATGGTATAAGAGGTTCAAAAAAACAGGGAAAATGCAGAGCGGCAAATTCAAATAAAATTATATAAAAATCAAACATTCATTAAATCACACATGTAATTAAAGCTACACTCGTTGTGAATCCAGCCAACATGTCAGATTTTAAAAAGCTTTTCGGCAAAAGCATTAAGAAGCTATTATCTGATGATAGCACAATGTCAATAAAGAGGGTAGCATATTTCAACCCTGCAGGCGCTACACAAAACACTGAAATAAAATATAAAACACGCATTACCTTGGACGAGCTTCTTTTGTTGGCACTCCAATATGTCCCATAAACATCACAATTGGTCCTTTTGTTCGATTAATTCCGTCCATATATATCCAAATGTCCATTTATTTGACGCGTTTGATCCAGAAAAAAACAGCTTCCAATTTGCGCAACGTCACTACAAAACATTTCAAAAGTTGCACAAAAGTTGCCTATAAACTTTGCCCAAATATTTCAAACTACTTTTATAATACAACTGTAGGTATTTTTAAATAATCAATCAAATTGTAGACGTGGCAATCTGTGTTCAATACAGCAAGTAAACAAATCATGCTCCTTTTTACGTCTTGCGCAACTCTCAATAGTGTAACGTTGTTCCAGGATGTGCTTCTTCTTCGTTGCACAAATGAATAACCTCAACCAAATTCCAAAGACTGGTGACATCCAGTAGAAGTGGTAGGAACTGAAAATATCCCTTGGCAAAGACAACCCAGGGAACAGTCAGAGGCAAAAATAATAATAATTCTGAACAGTTAGTCCTGCTACATAAGTTCTGTTATACTCACAGACATGATTCAAACAGTTTTAGAAACTTCAGAGTGTTTTCCATCCACATCTACTAATAATACTACTAATAATATGCATATCTTATATTCCTGGCATGAGTAGCAGGAAGTTGAAATTGGGCACGCTATTTATCCAAAAGTGAAAATGCTGCCCCCTATACCTTAAAAGGTTAACACTGTGTCCAAAGAAGGGCCAGAAGTATACAGAAGGGTTTCATTCATTACAATATCAGTCACAGAATATCACTATTACACCTACCACACAGTTCACACTCACAAAGCCCTTACTTAATTGGCTTCAGTGCCATATGTATGCTGAGTTAGCACACACACACAACCACTCACACAACCACACACATTTACTGAGTGAACACATTGTCATCTGTTTACACGCACTCTCTTCAAACTTCCCATTTTTATCTAAACACAACACCTACAGCTGTAACACGAGAACACAGATTCACATTAAACTACAATCCCACTCACCGGCCCACTCTTCCTTCTGGCCCTCTCTCTCTGTCTATTTATTTTCTTTCTCTTCCTCTGTCAGCTGTCAGCCTCTCAGCGGCAGGGAATTCAACTTTAATAAGAGAGAGAGAGAGAGAGAGAGAGAGAGAGAGACAGAGAGAGGACAAAAAGATGGGTATTTAGAAAGAAGATGGGAACAGTAAAGAGAAAAGGGGAGAAAAGGAATGGAGAGGGAATGGAGAGGGGGGGAGAGGGGGGAGAGGGAATGGAGAGAGGGGGGAGAGGGGGGAGAGGGAATGGAGAGGGGGGAGAGGGAATGGAGAAGGGGGAGAGGGAATGGAGAAGGGGAGAGGGAATGGAGAGGGAATGGAGAGGGGGGAGAGGGAATGGAGAGGGGTGAGAGGGAATGGAGAGGGGGGAGAGGGAATGGAGAGGGGCGAGAGGGAATGGAGAAGGGGGAGAGGGGGGAGAGGGGGAGACGGAATGGAGAGGGGGGAGAGGGAATGGAGAGGGGGAGAGGGAATGGAGAGGGGGAGAGTGGGAGAGGGAATGGAGAGGGGGGAGAGGGAATGGAGAGGGGGAGAGGGGGGAGAAGGAATGGAGAGGGGAAGAGGGGGGAGAGGGGGGAGAGGGAATGGAGAGGGGGAGAGGGAATGAGGGGGGGGAGAGGGAATGGAGAGGGGGGAGAGGGAATGGAGAGGGGGAGAGGGAATTGAGAAGGGGGAGAGGGAATGGAGAAGGGGGAGAGGGAATGGAGAGGGGGGAGAGGGAATGGAGAGGGGGGAGAGGGAATGGAGAGGGGGGAGAGGGAATGGAGAAGGGGGAGAGGGAATGGAGAAGCGGGAGAGGGAATGGAGAAGGGGGAGAGGGAATGGAGAAGGGGGAGAGGGAATGGAGAAGGGGGAGAGGGAATGGAGAGGGGGAGAGGGAATGGAGAGGGAATGGAGAGGGGGAGAGGGGGGAGAGGGAATGGAGAGGGGGAGAGGGAATGGAGAGGGGGAGAGGGAATGGAGAGGGGGGAGAGGGAATGGAGAGGGGGGAGAGGGGGGAGAGGGAATGGAGAGGGGGGAGAGGGAATGGAGAGGGGGGAGAGGGGGGAGAGGGAATGGAGAGGGGGGAGAGGGAATGGAGAAGGGGGAGAGGGAATGAAGAAGGGGGAGAGGGAATGGAGAGGGGGGAGAGGGAATGGAGAGGGGGAGAGGGAATGGAGAGTGGGGAGAGGGAATGGAGAGGGAATGGAGAGGGGGAAGAGGTAATGGAGAGGGGGAGAGGGAATGGAGAGGGGGAGAGGGAATGGAGAGGGGGGAGAGGGAATGGAGAGGGGGGAGAGGGAATGGAGAGGGGGAGAGGGAATGGAGAAGGGGGAGAGGGAATGAAGAAGGGGGAGAGGGAATGGAGAGGGGGGAGAGGGAATGGAGAGGGGGAGAGGGAATGGAGAGTGGGGAGAGGGAATGGAGAGGGGGAAGAGGTAATGGAGAGGGGGAGAGGGAATGGAGAGGGGGAGAGGGAATGGAGAGGGGGGACAGGGAGAGAGGTAATGGAGAGGGGGAGAGGGAATTGAGAGGGGGGGAGGGAATGGAGAGGGGGGAGAGGGGGAGAAGGAATGGAGAGCGGGAGAGGGAATGGAGAGGGGGGAGAGGGAATGGAGAGGGGGGAGAGGGGGGGAGGGGGAGAGGGAATGGAGAGGGGGGAGAGGAAATGGAGAGGGGGAGAGGGAATGGAGAGGGGGAGAGGGAATGGAGAGGGGGGAGAGGGAATGGAGAGGGGGGAGAGGGGGGAGAGGGAATGGAGAGGGGGGAGAGGGAATGGAGAGGGGGGAGAAGGGGGAGAGGGAATGGAGAGGGGGGAGAGGGAATGGAGAAGGGGGAGAGGGAATGAAGAAGGGGGAGAGGGAATGGAGAGGGGGGAGAGGGAATGGAGAGGGGGAGAGGGAATGGAGAGTGGGGAGAGGGAATGGAGAGGGAATGGAGAGGGGGAAGAGGTAATGGAGAGGGGGAGAGGGAATGGAGAGGGGGAGAGGGAATGGAGAGGGGGTACAGGGAGAGAGGTAATGGAGAGGGGGAGAGGGAATTGAGAGGGGGGGAGGGAATGGAGAGGGGGGAGAGGGGGAGAAGGAATGGAGAGCGGGAGAGGGAATGGAGAGGGGGGAGAGGGAATGGAGAGGGGGGAGAGGGGGGGAGGGGGAGAGGGAATGGAGAGGGGGAGAGGGGGAGAGGGAATGGAGAGGGAATGAGAGGGGGAGAGGGAATGGAGAGGGAATTTGAGAAGGGGGAGAGGGAATGGAGAGGGAATGGAGAGGGGGAGAGGGAATGGAGAGGGGGAAGAGGAAATGGAGAGGGGGAGAGGGAATGGAGAGGGGGAGAGGGGGAGAGGGAATGGAGAGGGGGAGAGGGAATGGAGAGGGGGGAGAGGGAATGGAGAGGGAATGGAGAGGGGGGAGAGGTTGAGAGGGAATAGAGAGGGAATGAGAGGGGGAGAGGGAATGGAGAGGGGGGAGAGGGAATTGAGAGGGAATGGAGAGGGGGGAGAGGGAATTGAGAGGGAATGGCGAGGGGGGAGAGGGAATTGAGAGGGAATGGAGAGGAGGGAAAGGGAATGGAGAGGGAATGGAGAGGGAATGGAGAGGGAATGGAGAGGGGGAGAGGGAATGGAGAGGGGGGAGAGGGAATGGAGAGGGAATGGAGAGGGAATGGAGAGGGAATGGAGAGGGGGGAGAGGGGGAGAGGGAATGGAGAGGGAATGAGAGGGAATGGAGAGGGGGGAGAGGGAGAGGGAATGGAGAGGGAATGGAGAGGGAATGGAGAGGGGGAGAGGGGGAGAGGGAATGGAGAGGGAATGGAGAGGGAATGGAGAGGGGGAGAGGGAATGGAGAGGGGGAGAGGGAATGGAGAGGGGGAGAGGGAATGGAGAGGGGGAGAGGTAATGGAGAGGGAATGGAGAGGGAATGGAGAGGGGGAGAGGGAATGGAGAGGGAATGGAGAGGGAATGGAGAGGGGGAGAGGGAATGGAGAGGGGGAGAGGGAATGGAGAGGGGGAGAGGGAATGGAGAGGGGGAGAGGGAATGTAGAGCGGGAGAGGGAATGGAGAGGGGGAGAGGGAATGGAGAGGGGGAGAGGGGGAGAGGGAATGGAGAGGGGGAGAGGGAATGTAGAGGGAATGGAGATGGGGAGAGGGAATGGAGAGGGAATGGAGAGGGAATGGAGAGGGAATGGAGAGGGGGAGAGGGGGAGAGGGAATGGAGAGGGGGAGAGGGAATGTAGAGGGAATGGAGATGGGGAGAGGGAATGGAGAGGGAATGGAGAGGGAATGGAGAGGGGGAGAGGGAATGGAGAGGGAATGGAGAGGGAATGGAGAGGGAATGGAGAGGGGGAGAGGGAATGGAGAGGGAATGGAGAGGGAATGGAGAGGGAATGGAGAGGGAATGGAGAGGGGGAGAGGGAAGGGAGAGGGAATGGAGAGGGGGAGAGGGAATGGAGAGGGAATGGAGAGGGAATGGAGAGGGAATGGAGAGGGGGAGAGGGAATGGAGAGGGAATGGAGAGGGGGAGAGGGAATGGAGAGGGAATGGAGAGGGGGAGAGGGAATGGAGAGGGGGAGAGGGAATGGAGAGGGGGAGAGGGAATGGAGAGGGGGAGAGGGAATGTAGAGCGGGAGAGGGAATGGAGAGGGGGAGAGGGAATGGAGAGGGGGAGAGGGGGAGAGGGAATGGAGAGGGGGAGAGGGAATGTAGAGGGAATGGAGATGGGGAGAGGGAATGGAGAGGGAATGGAGAGGGAATGGAGAGGGAATGGAGAGGGAATGGAGAGGGGGAGAGGGGGAGAGGGAATGGAGAGGGGGAGAGGGAATGTAGAGGGAATGGAGATGGGGAGAGGGAATGGAGAGGGAATGGAGAGGGAATGGAGAGGGGGAGAGGGAATGGAGAGGGAATGGAGAGGGAATGGAGAGGGAATGGAGAGATGGAGAGGGAATGGAGAGGGAATGGAGAGGGAATGGAGAGGGAATGGAGAGGGAATGGAGAGGGAATGGAGAGGGGGAGAGGGAAGGGAGAGGGAATGGAGAGGGGGAGAGGGAATGGAGAGGGAATGGAGAGTGGGAGAGGGAATGGAGAGGGAATGGAGAGGGGGAGAGGGAATGGAGAGGGAATGGAGAGGGGGAAGAGGTAATGGAGAGGGGGAGAGGGAATGGAGAGGGGGAGAGGGAATGGAGAGGGGGAGAGGGGGAGAGGGAATGGAGAGGGGGAGAGGGAATGGAGAGGGAATGGAGAGGGGGGAGAGGGGGGGAGGGAATGGAGAGGGAATGAGAGGGGGAGAGGGAATGGAGAGGGGGGAGAGGGAATTGAGAGGGAATGGAGAGGGGGGAGAGGGAATTGAGAGGGAATGGAGAGGGGGGAGAGGGAATTGAGAGGGAATGGAGAGGGGGGAGAGGGAATTGAGAGGGAATGGAGATGGAAAGGAGAGGGGGAGAGGGGGAGAGGGAATGGAGAGGGAATGAGAGGGAATGGAGAGGGGGGAGAGGGACAGGGAATGGAGAGGGAATGGAGAGGGAATGGAGAGGGGGGAGAGGGAATGGAGAGGGAATGAGAGGGAATGGAGAGGGGGGAGAGGGAGAGGGAATGGAGAGGGAATGGAGGGGGAATGGAGAGGGGGGAGAGGGGGAGAGGGAATGGAGAGGGAATGAGAGGGAATGGAGAGGGGGGAGAGGGAGAGGGAATGGAGAGGGGGGAGAGGGAATGGAGAGGGAATGGAGAGGGGGGAGAGGGAGAGGGAATGGAGAGGGGGGAGAGGGAATGGAGAGGGGGGAGAGGGGGAGAGGGAATAGAGAGGGGGAGAGGGAATGGAGAGGGGGGAGAGGGAATGGAGAGGGGGGAGAGGGAATGGAGAGGGGGAGAGGGAATGGAGAGGGGGGAGAGGGAATGGAGAGGGAATGGAGAGGGGGGAGAGGGAATGGAGAGGGGGGAGAGGGAATGGAGAGGGGGGAGAGGGAATGGAGAGGGGGAGAGGGAATGGAGAGGGGGAGAGGGAATGGAGAGGGGGGAGAGGTAAAGATCACCGCCCCCTACCTATCATAAAGACGGGGGGAAATAATGGAGAGATGTGTGTCAGAAAAAGGGGAGAGGGAGAAGGATGGGCCACACAGAGGAAAAGGAGATGAGAGAACAGATGATGGACTGGAGGAGCAATAGAGGGAGAGATGGAGGGATGACACCAAGGGACCACAGTGAGAGAGAAAGGGAGGTGAGAGAGGGAGGACAGGAGACATGATCAGTGACTGGTGAAAGAAAGAGGAAAGAAAAAGTGAGGGAGAGAGGGAATGAATGAAAAGAGAGAGGTTGAGGGATGAGTGAGCGGCAGAGAGGAGCTTCTGTCTCATTCATATTCAGTGTGTCTGTGGAGGTGTGACAGAAACGAGGTGTTAGAGAAGCTCCACGACAGGGTACACAATGCTTTACCTCGTTCTCTCTCTCTACACTTCCTCTCTATCTCCCCCTTTTATTATCTCTGCCCTGCTCTATTTCTCCTTCTCTCCCTCGCTCTTTCTGTCTGTCTCATCCCCCTCTCTTCCCCTCCCTCTCATTTCTCCTTCTCTCCCTCTCTCTTTCTGTCTGCCCCTCCCTCTCCTAACTCCCAATCTATGTCAGTAGAATGTTGGTAGTGACTGTTTGCTACACACACAGACAGAAGCAGAGAGGGAAGTTACAAGCCAAGGTCTACGCTTCAGAATTCTGCTTCTTTAAAGTCCACAGGCCGCCTTACTTTCTTAGTTTGAATTCATGAAAATAACCCTAGTTTGTTCATTCGTTGCTAGAAATACTGCTTGGAAGGTCACTGATCCATATAAAGTGGCCATGCTGTGTAAGCTACTTTATAAAGAAATAGAATATAGTAATGAATAAGAAAAGGTGTTTTGTCGCCTGAACAACAGGTTTTATAACTTACGTTAACTGTCGGCTTAGTGGAGACACACCAAACAATAGAGATGTGAAAAGACGTTTGTTGTTTTGGAAGGTCACTGTTGGCTGTCACTGCTCACTATTATTGACCTTTTCTTCCATCAGCCACAGAACAAAACATGTGTAGGAGCAAACTAAAGGAGAATAAGATCAGACAAATGATTTAAAAGAATATGACATTCAGTTGATCTGTTTTTTAGCTGTTCTCTGTCCCTCTGGCAAGGACACACTGTCTCTTCCCTTCCTAACACTTGTTCTTTATTTACTCTCACTACTCTGTCGTTTTCTCACCTCCCTCCCTCCTGCCCCCCTCCCCCCCTCCCTCCCTCCCTCCCTCCGCCACTGTCTGTCTTGCACCTGTCTCTACAGCATGTCTGAACTGGTACCCCCCAGTCATTACTTGTCTCTATATTTTGAATTATCTCTCCATCCTGTCCCACCCACCTCTTTCTCTCCGTTTATCCGCCTGTATGTAAAATATCTTCATCTGCTTCTCTTTCATGAATTTCTCATTTCCTTCTCCCTTATCTCCTTGGACTGACCCCTTCATCTCTCCGTCCTTCCTTCCATCCCTTCCTCTATCTCTCCCTCTCTCATCAGCTCCATCCCTCTGCCTCCCTCCCTCCCTCCCTCCCTCCATCTTTCCATCCCTTCCTCTATCTTTCCCTCTCTCATCAGCTCCATCCCTCTGCCTCCCTCCCTCCATCTTTCCATCCCTTCCTCTATCTCTCCCTCTCTCATCAGCTCCATCCCTCTGCCTCCCTCCCTCCATCTTTCCATCCCTCCTCCTGTTGCGGGCTGATTGAAATTCAAACCAACCTTTATTGCTATGCTGTGTGTTAACGGTAGACTTCCCATCTATGGACTGTGGCTGTTAGGAAAAATATTGAGCCCATGTGAGAGAAAAGCAGACAACTCATGGCTTGGTTTACTTTACCACATCATCTCACTATGCTAAAAGCAGACAACTCATGGCTTGGTTTACTTTACCACATCATCTCACTATGCTAAAAGCAGACAACTCATGGCTTGGTTTACTTTACCACATCATCTCACTATGCTAAAAGCAGACAACTCATGGCTTGGTTTACTTTACCACATCATCTCACTATGCTAAAAGCAGACAACTCATGGCTTGGTTTACTTTACCACATCATCTCACTATGCTAAAAGCAGACAACTCATGGCTTGGTTTACTTTACCACATCATCTCACTATGCTAAAAGCAGACAACTCATGGCTTGGTTTACTTTACCACATCATCTCACTATGCTAAAAGCAGACAACTCATGGCTTGGTTTACTTTACCACATCATCTCACTATGCTAAAAGCAGACAACTCATGGCTTGGTTTACTTTACCACATCATCTCACTATGCTAAAAGCAGACAACTCATGGCTTGGTTTACTTTACCACATCATCTCACTATGCTAAAAGCAGACAACTCATGGCTTGGTTTACTTTACCACATCATCTCACTATGCTAAAAGCAGACAACTCATGGCTTGGTTTACTTTACCACATCATCTCACTATGCTAAAAGCAGACAACTCATGGCTTGGTTTACTTTACCACATCATCTCACTATGCTAAAAGCAGACAACTCATGGCTTGGTTTACTTTACCACATCATCTCACTATGCTAAAAGCAGACAACTCATGGCTTGGTTTACTTTACCACATCATCTCACTATGCTAAAAGCAGACAACTCATGGCTTGGTTTACTTTACCACATCATCTCACTATGCTAAAAGCAGACAACTCATGGCTTGGTTTACTTTACCACATCATCTCACTATGCTAAAAGCAGACAACTCATGGCTTGGTTTACTTTACCACATCATCTCACTATGCTAAAAGCAGACAACTCATGGCTTGGTTTACTTTACCACATCATCTCACTATGCTAAAAGCAGTCAACTCATGGCTTGGTTTACTTTACCACATCATCTCACTATGCTAAAAGCAGACAACTCATGGCTTGGTTTACTTTACCACATCATCTCACTATGCTAAAAGCAGACAACTCATGGCTTGGTTTACTTTACCACATCATCTCACTATGCTAAAAGCAGACAACTCATGGCTTGGTTTACTTTACCACATCATCTCACTATGCTAAAAGCAGACAACTCATGGCTTGGTTTACTTTACCACATCATCTCACTATGCTAAAAGCAGACAACTCATGGCTTGGTTTACTTTACCACATCATCTCACTATGCTAAAAGCAGACAACTCATGGCTTGGTTTACTTTACCACATCATCTCACTATGCTAAAAGCAGACAACTCATGGCTTGGTTTACTTTACCACATCATCTCACTATGCTAAAAGCAGACAACTCATGGCTTGGTTTACTTTACCACATCATCTCACTATGCTAAAAGCAGACAACTCATGGCTTGGTTTACTTTACCACATCATCTCACTATGCTAAAAGCAGACAACTCATGGCTTGGTTTACTTTACCACATCATCTCACTATGCTAAAAGCAGACAACTCATGGCTTGGTTTACTTTACCACATCATCTCACTATGCTAAAAGCAGACAACTCATGGCTTGGTTTACTTTACCACATCATCTCACTATGCTAAAAGCAGACAACTCATGGCTTGGTTTACTTTACCACATCATCTCACTATGCTAAAAGCAGACAACTCATGGCTTGGTTTACTTTACCACATCATCTCACTATGCTAAAAGCAGACAACTCATGGCTTGGTTTACTTTACCACATCATCTCACTATGCTAAAAGCAGACAACTCATGGCTTGGTTTACTTTACCACATCATCTCACTATGCTAAAAGCAGACAACTCATGGCTTGGTTTACTTTACCACATCATCTCACTATGCTAAAAGCAGACAACTCATGGCTTGGTTTACTTTACCACATCATCTCACTATGCTAAAAGCAGACAACTCATGGCTTGGTTTACTTTACCACATCATCTCACTATGCTAAAAGCAGACAACTCATGGCTTGGTTTACTTTACCACATCATCTCACTATGCTAAAAGCAGACAACTCATGGCTTGGTTTACTTTACCACATCATCTCACTATGCTAAAAGCAGACAACTCATGGCTTGGTTTACTTTACCACATCATCTCACTATGCTAAAAGCAGACAACTCATGGCTTGGTTTACTTTACCACATCATCTCACTATGCTAAAAGCAGACAACTCATGGCTTGGTTTACTTTACCACATCATCTCACTATGCTAAAAGCAGACAACTCATGGCTTGGTTTACTTTACCACATCATCTCACTATGCTAAAAGCAGATGAAGACACTGATTCCACTGCTGCTAAGACCTGATCTAGATTTCTGTCTCTACCTCCAAAAATATTTCCTATTTGACAGAGAGACAGACTCTCTCTCTCTCTCTCTCTCTCTCTCTCTCTCTCTCTCTCTCTCTCTCTGCATCTCTCTCTGCATCTCTCTCTCTGCATCTTTCTCTCTCTCTCTCTCTCTCTCTCTCTCTCTGCACCTCTCTCTCTCTACCAATTCAATTCAATTCAAGGGCTTTATTGGCATGGGAAACATGTGTTAACATTGCCAAAGCAAGTGAGGTAGATAATATGTAAAGTATAGAGTGAAATAAACAATAAAAATTAACAGTAAACATTACACATACAGAAGTTTCAAAACAATAAAGACATTACAAATGTAATATTATATATATACAGTGTTTTAACAATGTACAAATGGTTAAAGGACACAAGATAAAATAAATAAGCATAAATATGGGTTGTATTTCAATGGTGTTTGTTCTTCACTGGTTGCCCTTTTCTCGTGACAACAGGTCACAAATCTTGCTGCTGTGATGGCACACTGTGGAATTTCACCCAGTAGATATGGGAGTTTATCAAACTTGGATTTGTTTTTGAATTCTTTGTGGATCTGTGTAATCTGAGGGAAATATGTCTCTCTAATATGGTCATACATTGGGCAGGAGGTTAGGAAGTGCAGCTCAGTTTCCACCTCATTTTGTGGGCAGTGAGCACATAGCCTGTCTTCTCTTGAGAGCCATGTCTGCCTACGGCGGCCTTTCTCAATAGCAAGGCTATACTCACTGAGTCTGTACATAGTCAAAGCTTTCCTTAAGTTTGGGTCAGTCACAGTGGTCAGGTGTTCTGCCGCTGTGTACTCTCTGTTTAGGGCCAAATAGCATTCTAGTTTGCTCAGTTTTTTTGTTAATTCTTTCCAATGTGTCAAGTAATTATCTTTTTGTTTTCTCATGATTTGGTTGGGTCTAATTGTGCTGCTGTCCTGGGGCTTTGTGGGGTTTGTTTGTGTTTGTGAACAGAGCCCCATGACCAGCTTGATTAGGGGACTCTTCTCCAGGTTCATCTCTCTGTAGGTGATCGCTTTGTTATGGAAGGTTTGGGAATCGCTTCCTTTTAGGTGGTTGTAGAATTTAACGGCTCTTTTCTGGATTTTGATAATTAGTGGGTATCGGCCAAATTCTGCTCTGCTTGCATTATTTGGTGTTCTACGTTGTACACTGAGGATATTTTTGCAGAATTCTGCATGCAGAGTCTCAATTCTGTGTTTGTCCCATTTTGTGAAGTCTTGGTTGGTGAGCGGACCCCCGACCTCACAACCATAAAGGGCAATGGGCTCTATGACTGATTCAAGTATTTTTAGCCAAATCCTAATTGGTATGTTGAAATTTATGTTCCTTTTGATGGTATAGAATGCCCTTCTTGCCTTGTCTCTGAGATCGTTCGCAGCTTTGTGGAAGTTACCTGTGGCGCTGATGTTTAGGCCAAGGTATGTATAGTTTTTTGTGTGCTCTAGGGCAACAGTGTCTAGATGGAATTTGTATTTGTGGTCCTGGTGACTGGACCTTTTTTGGAACACCATTATTTTGGTCTTACTGAGATTTACTGTCAGGACCCAGGTCTGACAGAATCTGTGCAGAAGATCTAGGTGCTGCTGTAGGCCCTCCTTGGTTGGTGACAGAAGCACCAGATCATCAGCAAACAGTAGACATTTGACTTTGGATTCTAGTAGGGTGAGGCCGGGTGCTGCAGACTTTTCTAGTGCCCGCGCCAATTCGTTGATATATATGTTGAAGAGGGTGGGGCTTAAGCTGCATCCCTGTCTCACCCCATGACTCTGTGTGAAGAAATGTGTGTGTTTTTTTAGATGATTTCTGACATGCTGTTCCTTCTTTTTCCGTAGTGTATTTCTGTATTGTTTTAGTGATTCACCATAGTGAAGGCGTAGACTCAGGTTTTCCAGGTCTCTATGTTTTTGGTTGGACAGGTTTCTCAATTTCTTTCTTAGATTTTTGCATTCTTCATCAAACCATTTGTCATTGTTGTTCATTTTCTTCGGCTTCCTATTTGAGATTTTTAGATTTGATAGGGAAGCTCAGAGGTCAAATATACTGTTAAGATTTTCTACTGCCAAGTTTACAACTTCACTATTACAGTGGAACGTTTTACCCAGGAAATTGTCTAAAAGGGATTGAATTTGTTGTTGCCTAATTGTTTTTTGGTAGGTTTCCAAACTGCATTCCTTCCATCTGTAGCATTTATTAATGTTACTCAGTTCCTTTGGCTTTGATGCCTCATGATTGAGTATTGCTCTGTTCAAGTAGACTGTGTTTTTGCTGTGATCTGATAGGGGTGTCAGTGGGCTGACTGTGAACGCTCTGAGAGACTCTCTCTCTCTCTCTGCATGCATCTCTCTCTGCATCTCTCTCTCTCTCTCTCTCTCTCTATAAATCTTATCTACTGGATGCCCTGGAGAGCCGATTGTTGGCTGGCTCTGGTATCGTCTGGTAGGCCTATCTGGTGGTGTAGAGCAGAGAACAAATCTCACACTATGTGCTGGTGGAACAGCTGGCACACACATACACACATACACGTTGACACTCTAAGACACACACAAACACACGCACATTAAATCACACATTAGGTGTGCTGGTAGAACAGCTGTGACACTTGCCACGCAAATGCTGTTTTTAACCTGTCCTCTTCTGACTTACATTAACAAACAAATGTAGCCCTCTCTCCTTCTCTCGCTCCCTCCCTGTCTCTCTCTCTCCCTCTCGGTCTGTTTCTCTCTCCCACCCTGTCTCTCTCTGTCTCTCTCTGTCTCTCTGTCTCTCTCTGTCTCTCTGTCTCTCTCTGTCTCTCTGTCTCTCTGTCTCTCTGTCTCTCTGTCTCTCTCTGTCTCACTCTGTCTCTCTGTCTCACTCTGTCTCTCTGTCTCTGTCTCTTTGTCTCTGTTTCTCTCTCCCTCTCTCTGTTTCTCTCTCTCACTCTCTTTCTTTTCATCTAACCCTACACTGCAGACAGGTGGGATGTATTTTATTGGGTTTTATAGACACACACACGTGCCAATGCATAAAGGACAGAATCTCGTTAAGGGAGCAATTTTAATTAGTGTTAATTACTGCAGACTCTTGCCTCTGTATGACTGCTGTGTCTTCACTGTCACACTATGTTGAGAGAGAGTTGAGTTTTTATAAAACCTTTATTTTTTACTCAAGTGTTAACATAAATAATGACACACTGCCTTTTCAGAAATGAAATAACAAAATGTAATTCCTAAACAAAAATAAATACATAACATATACATTCAACTTATTTCAGCAGCAAAAAATAATTTCCCCTCCTCTACAAAACAAAGCGCTCTTTCGTAGGCCCACTTCTCCTCAAATAATAGGAGATCTTTTACAGCTGAAAAGAACTCAAAATCTACTTTTATTCTTGCTTTCACTAAACCTTTAAAAACACATCTTACATCCTGCCCATATCCCGTTTCTATCTTATGTTTCCTACTCAGAAAAATTGACATCTTAGCTTGTCCCAAAATAAAATTTAACATTTGACATTTTCTTTTCTGTTGTTTACTATATTGAAACCCCAAAATAAAAACAGTGTTATTGAAAAACTCCCCTACAGCTTTAAACAAAGATTCCAACATTTCCAATAGCGGTTTTATCCTCTCACACTCCATAAAACAGTGAAAAATGGTTTCTCTTATATTACAAAAAGGACATCCATCTCTAACATCTGAGTTAATAACAGATACAAAAGCATTAACTGCAATGATGCCATGTAAAACCCTCCATTGCATATCACCAGTACCCTTTTGTAACGGTGGTTTGTACAGTGCTCTCCATGCTGGCTTTACCTTGTCATCAATGCCCAATTTTACCCTCCATGGAGTATCTTTTCTATTTTTCAATTTATCTTTATTCAACACCTTGACACACCCCCTATATAATTCCTTCCCATTCACCTCATCCAAACCCACCTCCTCCAACCCTCTCAAATCCAGCAATAACGCCTTTCTTTCTGACTCTGGGATATTTGGTGTAATCCCTAGTTTTGGAAATGAGACGTCTTCATCTTGCACCTTCTTCTTGTGGCTACTAAGCATATCCCATTCTTCCGCTGACAGAGCCTTCCTACAGCTCCCCAGCATTTGTCCGACAATCCTTTCCGACCTCATCCCCAAATGTTCTGCCACCCTTCTTCCATCCATTAAGGCGGGCCCAGCCATGGCCATTAACTGTCTTAAGGTGATGATTTTCCCCTTCACCAGAATCTTGGAGAAATGTGGAACAGCTGCAGTTGTACAGTCCAGTCTCGCCCCATACACCAGAGGTTCCTCCAACAGCCAATGCACTGACTCCGCTGAAGTTCTTCTGGACACCTTCATTATGCTCCACACTCTGAGAAGGCCTCTATAAAACGGAGGTACTCCCTCCCTAGAAATCTGGCTACTATCAACCAGAAATAAAGCCTTCTTTAAACCTAATCCTCCAACCCTCTGTAATATAAGACCTGCCACCCCTCTCCACACCACATTTTCCGGTCCATAAAGCAGCCTTTGAATGAACTGAAACCGGAAAGCAGCAGCCCTACTAGCAAGATGTACAAGACCTTGTCCCCCCTCCTCTTTTGACAAATACAAAACACTTTGTGGAACCCAGTGATATTTATCCCAAAAGAAATCCACAATAATTGCCTGTATCTTAGCCAGAAGGCCAGATGGTGGTTCTAAAACTGACAACCGATGCCACAGTGCAGAGGCAATCACATTGTTAACTATAATAGTGCGCCCTCTATATGACATACGAGATAGTAACCAACGCCATCTCCTCATCCTCCCTTCCACCATTTCAACCACCCCACTCCAATTTTTTTCCATAATCCCCTCATCTCCTAGATACACTCCAAGATACTTAAAACCTCCCTTACACCATTCCAGCCCCCCTGGCAAAGCCATGATCCCTCCAGACCATTCTCCAATCTGTAAAGCACAACTCTTTTCCCAATTTACCTTTGCAGAGGATATTCCCCTAAAACGATCAACCATTAGACTCAAACTATCCACCTCCGCTTGATTTTTCACTAGCACAACTACATCATCAGCATAGGCTGAAAGACGAATAGGAGGAATATCCTCTGAAAGGCACACCCCTGCAATGCGACTTCTAATGCTATTTAGTAGTGGCTCTATAGCAATAGCATATAACATCCCAGACATAGAACATCCCTGCCTAATACCTCTACACACTTTAAAAGGAGCACTCAAACCACCGTTAACTTTCAATACACTTTCAATGTCACCATATATCACCTTTATCATGGCAATAAAACCAGAGCTGAACCCAAACGCCTCAAACGTGTGCCATAAATATTGATGTTCAACTCGGTCAAATGCCTTTTCCTGATCAATTGAAATTAGACCAGCATCCAACCCAATAGCCTTAGAGACGTCCAAAAAATCACGAATCAGAGAAATGTTATCCCCTATCTGCCTGCCAGGAACACAGTAGGACTGATCCGTATGTATGATTTGCCCCATCACCTCCTTCAGCCTGTTGGACAAAGCCTTTGACAATATTTTATAATCAGTACACAATAAAGCCACCGGCCTCCAGTTCTTCACCTCCCTCAGGTCACCCTTTTTAGGCAGTAGGGTGAGGACAGCCCTTCTGCAGCTTATTGGTAGTAACCCTCCGGTTAAACTATCATTAGCTACTTCTAACCAATCCTCTCCCAACATAGCCCAAAAAGACTTAAAAAAGTCAACGGGAAGCCCATCAATGCCTGGTGCCCTTCCATTTTCCATGCCATTTAATGCAGTGTATAAATCCTGCAAAGACAATGGTTGCTCAAGCTCAACCTGAGCTTCTGCAGGCACCTTTGGGAGCCCATCAAAGAACTGCTGTGTCACTGTTTTGTCCTCTTTGTACTCACACTTGTAGAGCTCAGCATAGAACTCTACTGCCCTCTTTCTAATTTCACTAGGGCTAGTGAGCTCTTGTCCAACAGCTGATTTGAGACAATGAATAATTTTTCTTTGTCCATTCTTTTTCTCTAAACCAAAGAAAAATTTGGATGAGGCATCCATTTCAGATATGCCCTGAAATTTACTTCTCACCAATGCCCCCTGTGCTCTGATACCCAGCAGATCTGCCAATGCAGCTTTTCTCCTCTTGAGGGCCTGAGTATGGCCTCGATCTCCTGTGGTCTCAACCAACGTCATGAGTTCCACTATTTCAATCTCTAGGGCTTTCATTGATCTGGTGATATCCTTGGTGACATTCTCCGTGTATTGATTACAAAATTGTTGAATCTGGATTTTCCCTATATCCCACCATTGTTGAAGGGATACAAAACTGGTCTTTTGAGACCTCCACCTCTCCCAAAAAAAACTGAAACAATTCCTGAAGTGAGCATCACTCAATAAAGTTATATTAAAATGCCAGTATGCGCTTTTAGGTTTTACATCGTTAATGAACACCACCTCTGTTATTAAACAATGATCAGAAAATCCCACTGGAGTTATCACACTTGATTTACAGACCTGAGATTGATGCTCAAAAACATAAAACCTATCTAACCTGGCCATAGAGATGATGTTCTCTCTCACATGCGCCCAGGTGTACTGCCTTGTTCCTTCATGTTGACTCCGCCAAATATCACACAGTTCATTTGTTACAATAAGGCGTTTTAAAAACGTCCTTGAGGCTATATGAGGTTCTTGGTGATTTCTATCTAAATCGCTAACTGTGCAGTTAAAATCCCCAGCAATAAACAAATAATCTTCTTTGTTACATTTCTCAATGGTATTTGATAATGTCTCTAAAAAACATACCCTCTCAACTGTCACCACTGGGGCATATACATTTATCAGACACATATTGATGTTTTCATACCTTGCTCTAACTTTTAATAACCTCCCCTCAACTACCTCTTCAACCTCATATGACAAAGGCAAAAACCCTTTTGAGAACAAGATAACCACACCCCCACTTTTTGAGTTTTTATGACTACACACCACTGTCCCCCCCCACTCCTGTTGCCACATAACTTCATTTTCCAAATTACTATGCGTTTCTTGTAGAAAAATTATGTCACTTCCCTTTCCCCTCATTAACTCATACACCATGGCTCTTTTTTTAACATCTCTTGCCCCATTTACGTTTAAAGAAGAGATCTTAAAACTGCTCATGGATAAGAAAAAAATACAGAGGAAGATACAGCCACCACATCTCTTTACAGAGTTAAAACTGCAACTGAACTCTTTCATTTTCTTTAGAATTTGCATCACTTATTACTCTCGTGACCACTTTCTTGAGTCTAGCAATTTCAGGGCTTTTCAAACCTCCCCCTGTAATTTTTGACATCAGAAACTTTGCTGATTCAATAAACAATTCACGTTCAGGGAAAAAATCAGTTACATTGTAATCCTGCATATATTTCTTCCCTTTTGTCAACTTCAGAAATTGACGTATCTTCTCGATCCCATACCTCCCTTCCACCCCATCTATCTCACTATATTGTTGTGACGCGTCAGATGACTCACTCTCGCTATCCTCCCCAGAAGAAAACCCCATCTCTACAACCTGTTCATCTTCACCTGATTTATCCATCTCTACCTTTCTCTTAGAATTAGACCCTTCACCACCCCTTAAATTCTTCCTTTTACTCCTCGGTATTTTGAAAACATCCGCTTCTTTTTCCGTTATTTCAATCTCCTCTTGACCTCCAATTTCATTTTCCAGCACCACCTCAGTGACGGCAGTCGCAATCTCACCTAGTGTTTCCCCTCCCTCTTTGTTCTGATCTACCACAATTGCCCCCGTATCCACAATGCCTTCCTCTCCTACTTTTCCAACCACATCTGCCCACCTTCTCTCTTCCCCTACACCTGTAGTATTTTCATCCCTTCGCTGTGGTACGTTAGTTGCACCCGCACTAAAGCTACTACCAGGCTCAGCGCGTTCATTCTCGGGACAATTACGCACCAAATGCCCCTCTCTTCCACATCCAAAACATTTCATTGATTCAGTAGATGCATAAAAGACATAATCAAATCCATCAATCTTAAAACTAAACGCTAAATTCAGTTCATCTCCTTCCTTTTTTAAAATCATATGCACTTGTCTCCTATGAGACACGACATGTTTCAACAACGGAGATTTGCATCCAAAAAGAACCTTCTTTATTGTAGATACGATTTGACCATGGCGAGATAACTCTCGCTCTAACACTTCATCTCTAACAAATGGTGGCACGTTAGAAAGCATAACTTTCTTCGCAGGATTCATAAGCGGAAATACCGGCGTCTGTGTCTCCCGCAACACAACACCCCTCTCAACTATCTTATTCACCTTTTCAATTGAATCTAAGAATATCACTACAGCGCTATTCATCCTTGAGGCTGATTTAATGCTATCATACCCAATGATAGCACCCACAGCCAAACTACATTCTTCCACTGAACACCCAGCCGCAGCAGGAATTTTTACTCCATGCCTCCGACTAAGTTTTTCAAACTCTACATTTCCGCGAGTGGCCATTGCAACCAGCCCCACCCGCTGGTTGTGCCCTCGCGAAAAACCAACCTCAAAGATCCCACCACCCCTATACGTGCTTAGTGATAGTTAAACAATATACCCTAAAAACAACTAAACTAATCAATATATATATATGTACATACCAAAACCCAATAGAGTGAAAAGAAATTCCATTCGTTCTCACAATCACTCCTGCTTGACGACTCACTCCCAGCATGCACTCCGAGAGAGAGAGAGAGAGAGAGAGAGAGAGAGATGCAGAGAGAGAGAGAGAGATGCAGAGAGAGAGAGAGAGAGATGCAGAGAGAGAGAGAGAGAAAGTAGGAGGGAGAGAGAGATGCAGAGAGAGAGAGAGAGATGTATTTTTGCCCATTCCTCCTGACAGAGCTGGTGTAACTGAGTCAGGTTTGTAGGCCTCCTTGCTCACACACACTTTTTCAGTTCTGCCCACACATTTCTATGGGTTTGAGGTCAGGGCTTTGTGATGGACACTACAATACCTTGACTTTGTTGTCCTTAAGCCATTTTGCCACAACTTTGGAAGTATGCTTGGGGTCGTTGTCCATTTGGAAGACCCATATGTGACCAAGCTTTAACTTCCTGACTGATGTCTTGAGATGTTGCTTCAATATATCCACATGACTTTCCTTCCTCATGAAGCCATCTATTTTGTGAAGTGCACCAGTCCCTCCTGCAGCAAAGCACCCCCACAACATGATGCTGCCACCCCCGTGCTTCACGGTTGGGATGGTGTTCATCGACTTACAAGCTTACCCCTTTTTCCTCCAAACATAACGGTGGTCATTATGGCCAAACAGTTCTATTTTTGTTTCATCAGACCAGAGGACATTTTCCCAAAAAGTATGATCTTTGTCCCCAAACCGTAGTCTGGCTTTTTTATGGCGGTTTTGGAGCAGTGGCTTCTTCCATGCTGAGCGGCCTTTCAGGATATGTCGATTTAGGACTCGTTTTACTGTGGATATAGATAATTTTGTACCTGTTTCCTTCAGTGTTTATACTTGCATACTATTGTTTGTACAGATGAACGTAGTACCTTCAGGCATTTGGAAATTGCTGCCAAGGATGAACCAGACTTGTGGAGGTCTACAATTTTTTTCAGAGGTCTTGGCTGATTTCTTTTGATTTTCCTATGATGTCAAGCTAAGAGGCACTGACTTTGAAGGTAAGCCTTGAAATACATCCACAGGTACACCTCCAATTGACTCAAACGATGTCAATTAGCCCATCAGAAGCTTCTGAAGACATGACATCATTTTCTGGAATTTTCCAAGCTGTTTAAAGGCACAGTCAACTTAGTGTATGTAAACTTCTGACCCACTGGAATTGTGATACAGGGAATTATAAGTGAAATAATCTGTCTGCAAACAATTGTTGTAAAAATGACTTGTGTCATGCACAAAGTAGATGTCCTAACTGACTTGGCAAAACAATACATTTGTGGAGTGGTTGAAAAACGAGTTTTAATGACTCCAACCTAAGTGTATGTAAACTTCCGACTTCAACTGTAGGCCAATATCCACTAATAATAAAAACTCAAAAAATAGCAATTACGTTTTAGAAACATCTAAAATACAGTGACGCCCTCTCATATCATCACCAAGCCCTGCAATGCCAAGATCTGAGCAAAGAAAAGAGTCCCCTCATCAAGCTGGTCCTGGGGCTGAGTTCACAAACCTGTTCTACTAACACACTGAAGCCTCAGGACTAGAACATCCAATTAATCAGAATACAACAAATTAAAACACAATAAAAACAAAACTACATTGCTTATTGGGAAACACAAGCACAAACACAAACCAAAATGCAGTGCTAACTGGCCCTAAATCGACAGTACACGGTGGCTAAATATTTGACCATGGTTACTGATCAAAACCTTAGAAACATGTTGACAAAGTACAGGCTCAGTGAGCACAGCCTTGCCATTGAGAAGGGTAAACACAGGAAAACATGGCTCCCTGTAGAGGAAAGGCTGTGCAACCACTGCACAACAGCAGAACCTGAGACGGAGCTGCATTTCCTGACAAAATGTCAAAAATATAAACCAATTAGAGAGTGTCATTTTCCCAAATTTGAAACCCTTATTCAAGGTGAGGTGAGGGACAGGGAGAGAATCATAGAGAGCAGAGGAGGTCAGATAAAGTGAGGGAGAGGGACAGGGAGAGAATCACCGAGAGCAGAGGAGGTCAGATAAAGTGAGGGACAGGGAGAGAATCATAGAGAGAAGAGGGGGTCAGATAAAGTGAGGGAGAGGGACAGGGAGAGAATCACAGAGAGCAGAGGATGTCAGATAAAGTGAGGGACAGGGAGAGAATCATAGAGAGCAGAGGAGGTCAGATAAAGTGAGGGAGAGGGACAGGGATAGAATCACAGAGAGCAGAGGAGGTCAGATAAAGTGAGGGACAGGGAGAGAATCATAGGGAGCAGAGGAGGTCAGATAAAGTGAGAGAGGAAAGAGAGGGGTGTCTAAAATAGAGAAAAAGAGAGAAAAGGAGATGGAGAACACTGCTGTTCTGGAGTCTCCAACAGTGCACACCTTCAACCCCGGGCTACGTGTGTGTGTGTGTGTGTGTGTGTGTGTGTGTGTGTGTGTGTGTGTGTGTGTGTGTGTGTGTGTGTGTGTGTGTGTGTGTGTGTGTGTGTGTGTGTGTGTGTGTGTGTGTGTGTGTGTGTGTGTGCGTGCGTGCGTGCGTGCGTGCGTGCGTGCGTGTGTGTGTGTGTGTGCGTGTGTGTTTGACCCTTTGACTGAGCCAGTCCTCCATTACAAAGAGTCATCATGATGGCTCTAATTAGGAACAGATTGATACACACTTATACCCTGTGTGTGTTTGTGTGTCTTTGTGTATGTTTGAGTGTGTGTGTGTGTCTGTTTGTGTGTGTGTGTGTGTGTGTAACGGAGACAGACCCCCATAGTGGTGAAGGTTAGAGGTTGCTTATGTGACAGGAAATACAGCCGCAGCCTGTCTGCCAATCCACACACACACTCGACACACACTCTGAGGACAGTGGAGGCAGGTCTTTGAGCGCGGCAGTGGGGTTTGAAGGTGCTGAGTATGAACCAGTATTATCTGTCATAATCACTCTCTCTCCAATTCAATTCAATTCAATTCAAGGGGCTTTATTGGCATGGGAAACATGTGTTACCATTGCCAAAGCAAGTGAGGTAGATAATATATAAAGTGAATATATAAAGTGAAATAAACAATAAAAATTAACAGTAAACATTACACATACAGAAGTTTCAAAAAAATAAAGACATTACAAATGTCATGTTATATATATTATACAGTGTTTTAACAATGTACAAATGGTTAAAGGACACAAGATAAAATAAATAAGCATAAATATGGGTTGTTTTTACAATGGAGTGTGTTCTTCGCTGGTTGCCCTTTTCTCGTGGCAACAGGTCACAAATCTTGCTGCTGTGATGGCACACTGTGGAATTTATCAAAATTGGATTTGTTTTCGAATTCTTTGTTGATCTGTGTAATCTAAGGGAAATATGTCTCTCATACAGTGGGCAGGAGGTTAGGAAGTGCAGCTCAGTTTCCACCTCATTTTGTGGGCAGTGAGCACATAGCCTGTCTTCTCTTGAGAGCCATGTCTGCCTACGGTGGCCTTTCTCAATAGCAAGGCTATGCTCACTGAGTCTGTACATAGTCAAAGCTTTCCTTAATTTTGGGTCAGTCACAGTGGTCAGGTATTCTGCCGCTGTGTACTCCCTGTTTAGGGCCAAATAGCATTCTAGTTTGCTCTGTTTTTTTGTTAATTCTTTCCAATGTGTTCAGGAAATTATCTTTTTGTTTTCTCATGATTTGGTTGGGTCTAATTGTGCTGTTGTCCTGGCTCTGTGGGGTGTGTTTGTGTTTGTGAACAGAGCCCCAGGACCAGCTTGCTTAGGGGACTCTTCTCCAGGTTCCTCTCTCTGTAGGTGATGGATGGATTTTGATAATTAGTGGGTATCGGCCTAATTCTGCTCTGCATGGTCTCCATCTCTCTCCCCTCTCACAGTCTCTCTCTACCCTCTCACAGTCTCTCTCTACCCTCTCACAGTCTCTCTCTCCCCTCTCACAGTCTCTCTCTACCCTCTCACAGTCTCTCTCTACCCTCTCACAGTCTCTCTCTCCCCTCTCACAGTCTCTCTCTACCCTCTCCCTCTCCCTATTTATCTCTCAGGCTATCTCTTCCCTCTCCCCTCTCTCTCTTTATCTTACAGTCTCTCTCTCTCTTTATCTCACAGTCTCTCTCTGTTTCTCTACATCATGTATTGAGCTTGATCTCCCATCCATCTGTCTCTCTCTCTGTTTCTCTACATCATGTATTGAGCTTGATCTCCCATCCATCTGTCTCTCTCTCTGTTTCTCTACATCATGTATTGAGCTTGATCTCCCATCCATCTGTCTCTCTCTCTGTTTCTCTACATCATGTATTGAGCTTGATCTCCCATCCATCTGTCTCTCTCTCTGTTTCTCTACATCATGTATTGAGCTTGATCTCCCATCCATCTGTCTCTCTCTCTGTTTCTCTACATCATGTATTGAGCTTGATCTCCCATCCATCTGTCTCTCTCTCTGTTTCTCTACATCATGTATTGAGCTTATTCTCCCATCCATCTGTCTCTCTCTTCAGTTTCACACATATCCATGCAGTTGTCACAGTGTGGTGGGTTATCTGTCCAGTGATGACCTTATTCTCTCTGTCTGAAGGTTCTGCTAGCGATCCACCTGAAAAATGCTAACCATACTATTTCAGAGTGAAGGGGGAGTTGTGAGTGTGTGTGTGTGTGTGTGTGTGTGTGAGTGTGTGAGTGTCCAACACGGAAGACAGCACACATTTAGGCCTCACTTTATATAACCACTGTTCAGCAAGCAGATAGATAAAGAGAAAGATAGACAGAGAGGGAGAGAGAGAGAGAGATGGGTAGAGCGTGAGGTAGAGAGAATGTGTGTGTGTGTGTGTGTGTGTGTGTGTGTGTGTGTGTGTGTGTGTGTTATTTTTATTTAACCTTTATTTAACTAGGCAAGTCAGTTAATAAGAACAAATTCTTATTTACAATGATGGCCTACCAAACGACAAAAGGCCTCCTGCGGGGACGGGGGCTGGGATTAAACATTTAAAATCAAATATAAATATAGGACAAAACACACGACAAGAGAGACACCACAACACTACATAAAGAGAGACCTAAGACAATAACACAGCATGGTAGCAACACAACATGACAACAACATGGTAGCAGCACAAAACATGGTACAAACATTATTGGGCACAGACAACAGCACAAAGGGCAAGAAGGTAGAGACAACAATACATCACGCAAAGCAGCCACAACTGTCAGTAAGAGTGTCCATAATCGTTAGCTGCAGTGAACGAAAAAAGGAGCAACCCAGGGATGTGTGTGCTTTGGGGACCTTTAACAGAATGTGACTGGCAGAACAGGTGTTGTATGAGGAGGATGAGGGCTGCAGTAGATATCTCAGATAGGGGGGAATGAGGCCTAAGAGTGTTTTATAAATAAGCATCAACCAGCGGGTCTTGCGACGGGTAAACAGAGATGACCAGTTAAACAGAGGAGTATAGAGAGCAGTGATGTGTCCTATAAGGAGCATTGGTGGCAAATCTGATAACTGAATGGTAAAGAACATCGAGCCGCTCGAGAGCACCCTTACCTGCCGATCTATAAATTATGTCTCTGGAGTCTAGCATGGGTAGGATGGTCATCTGAATCAGGGTTAGTTTGGCAGCTGGGGTGAAAAAGGAGCGATTACGACAGAGGAAACCAAGCCTAGATTCAACTTTAGCCTGCAGCTTTGATATGTGCTGAGAGAAGGACAGTGTACCGTCTAGCCATACTTGTATGAGGTGACTACCTCAAGCTCTAAACCCTCAGAGGTAGTAATCACACTGGTGGGAAGAGGGGCATTCTTCTTAGCAAACAACATGACCTTTGTTTTGGAGGTGTTCAGAACAAGGTTAAGGGCAGAGAAAGCTTTTTGGACACTAAGAAAGCTTTGTTGTAGAGCATTTAACACAAAATCCTGGAAGGGGCCAGCTGAGTATAAGACTGTATTATCTGCATATAAATGGATGAGAGAGCTTCATACTGTCTAAGCTATGTTGTTGATGTAAATTGAGAAGAGTGTGGGGCCTAGGATTGAGCCTTGGGGTACTCCCTTGGTGACAGGCAGTGGCTGAGACAGCAGATGTTCTGACTTTATACACTGCATTCTTTGAGAGAGGTGGTTAGCAAACCAGGCCAAAGAACCCTCAGAGACACCAATACTCCTTAGCCGGCCCACAAGAATGGAATGATCTACCGTATTAAAAGCTTTGGCCAAGTCAATAAAAATAGCAGCACAACATTGCTTAGAATCAAGGGCAATGGTGAAATCATTTAGGACCTTTAAGGTTGCAGTGACACATCCATAACTTGAGCGGAAACCAGATTGCATACTCAAGAGACTACTATAGACGTCAAGAAAGTCAGTCAGTTGATTATTGACTAGTTTTTCCAAAACTTTTGATAAACAGGGCAAAATAGAAATTGGCCTGTAACAGTTAGGATGCACAATGCAGAGAACACCAGAAGAAGAATCATCTTTTATTTAACTAGGCAAGTAAGTTAAGAACAAATTATTATTTACAATGACGGCTTTACCGGGGAACAGTGGGTTAACTGCCTTGTTCAGGGGCAGAACGACAGATTTTTACCTTGTCAGCTCAGGGATTCGACCCAGCAACCTTTCGGGAATTGGCTTAATACTCTAACCACTAGGCTACCTGCCACCCCATTTCAATTACCATTGTGAATTATTGTAATATTTGTTTATGTGTCAATTAATCCCATAAGGGATGGGTTACCAACTGGAGATTTGACACAATAATAAAAAACATTTTGGGGGTCAAGTTTAATGAGGTCATTTTGAGACTCAGTGACGGCCTGAAGGGAGAAACTTTGTAGCGGGGCAGGTGATACAGAGGGAGAAGCACCGGGTATAGTTGCATTAGAAGGGGTGGGATGAGGAAATGTTGGACGGGCAAGGAGGCGTGGCTGAGTCAAATAGGACTCCTGACTTAATGAAGTGGTGATTAAAGAGCTCAGCCATGTGCTTCTTGTCAGCAACAACCACATCATCAACATTAAGGGACATGGGCAGCTGTGAGGAGGAGGGGTCTCCAGGTCTTTAAACATTTTCCCACAGAGAGAGAACTGATCCTTAAACTAACTAACTTTGTCCTCCCGGATAACCTGAGTGCACTTATTTCTAATTTGCCTGAACGAGAGCCAGTCAGCCTGAGTATGCGTGTGCCGAGCCTTTCGCTTGCCAGATGTACCTCTGCCAGATGACGGTCGAACCAGGGGCTGAACCTGTTTTTAAATCTCATTTTCTTTAGAAATGTTGAGGAAACAGAGAAAGACAGGCAGGCAGAGGTCTGGAGGACAGAGAAAGCGATGGAGGGAGAGAAGAGAAAGGGAGGAGAGGTTGAAAAAATACATATTTAAGTTGCAGAGTGTAGAGAGATGAGCATCAGAAAGGGCAAGGTAAAAATAAACACAGATAGAAGGAGAGGAGGTTCAAGCGATAGAAAAGGGAGAGAGGGAGAGATAAAGAGGGATAGATGAAAAGGGCTAGAAAGAGGGAGAGAGATGGAGAGATGAAGAGGGAGAGAAAGTGAGAGATAGAGAGGGAGAGATGAAGGAGAGATAAAGAGGGAGAGATAAAGAGGGAGAGAAAGGGAGAGACAGAGGGAGAGAAATGGAGAGATAAAGAGGGAGAGATAGAGGGAGAGATAAAGAGGGAGAGAAATGGAGAGATAAAGAGGGAGAGAGAGGTGCTCTATTAGTCACAGAGACTGTGATATAAAATGTGTCTCTTCACCGTTTTGACAAAGTGAAAAAGTCTGTGTATTTTTATTTTCCTGACCTCTCCATTTAAATCTCTCCATCCATCCCTCTCTCTCTCCATCCATCCATCCCTCTCTCTCTCAATCCACCCCTCTCTCTCTCCATCCATCCCTCTCTCGCTCCCTCCATTTATATCTCTCCATCCACCCCTCTCTCGCTCCCTCCATTTATATCTCTCCATCCATCCCTCTCTCGCTCCATCCATTTCTCTCTCTTCATCCATCCCTCTCTCTCTCCATCCCTCTCTCTCTCCATCCATCCCTCTCTCTCTCCATCCATCCCTCTCTCTCTACATCCATCCCTCTCTCTCTCTC
>NC_048567.1:7962376-7974876 GCF_013265735.2 Oncorhynchus mykiss | reverse complement strand
TGAGAAAAAGAGGCAAATGTATCATCAAAGAATAATTGGGCTAGCGAGGAAAGGCCTAGTGAGTGCCAAATGCCAAAAGCCCCATCATTCAAAGATGGAGGATATAAAATGTTCTGATTGATTGGGCCTGATAGAGAAAAGCCTCGGAGGCTAAAGGCTAAACGGAACTGATTCCAAATTTAAAGAGACTGCTTTACAATTGGGTTGGCACACCTTTTGCCTAGGGACACCGGGAGAGACGAGCACAGCACAGAGGAAAGTGCTGCAGGTTTACACGATTCAGACTCCATCTGGACCCAGAGTGGTCTAGGGCCAGTAGGATCAGTCTGCAGCCAGTCATGAACGGCTCTGAAATTTGCAGCCCAGTAGTATGTCTGAAAATTTGGTAGAGCTAAACCCCCCAATGACCTAGGCTTCTGTAAATGTTTTCTACCAATCCGTGGTACCTTGCCATCCCAAATAAAATGCATGAATGTTTGATCCAGTGAAATAAAAAAAGATTTTGGAATAAAAATGGGTAAACATTGAAATAAATATAAAAATTTGGGCAACACATTAATTTTAATGACATTAATCCTTCCGATAAGAGAAAGGGGTAGCAAATTCCAAAAAGTAAAAGATTGTTTCAATCTGTCTGCTAGAGCAACAAAGTTTTCCTGAAACAAATTTGAATATTTCCTTGTCACTTTTACTCCCAAGTAAGTGAATTGATCCCGGACAATCCTAAACTGAGAACTTGTGAAAGAGCACTTTAAAGCAGCCTTGTTTACCGGAAAAAGCTCACTCTTGCCTAGATTCAGCTTGTACCCTGAGATTGATCCAAACTTTTTAAGAACAGATAGGGCACGTGGCAATGAGGTATCGGGGTTGGAGATAAACAAAAGGAGGTCGTCAGCATATAGCGAGACTTTCTGCTCCCAGCCCGCCCTGAATGCCTTGAATGGCATCATTAGAGCGTAGTGCAATGGCGAGAGGCTCGATTGCCAAAGCAAACAACAAGGGGGAGAGTGGGCAACCCTGTCTGGATCCGCGGTGCAAGGGAAAATAGTCAGAGGACAAGTTATTAGTCCGTACCGAAGCCATGGGGGAAAAATAAAGAATCTTTATCCACGCAATGAATTTGGGGCCAAAACCAAATCTATAAAGGGCAGCTGTTAGGTAATCCCACTCAACGCGGTCAAACGCTTTTTCGGCATCAAGTGAGACCACCACCTCCGGGTCCCCCGACGCAGGGGAGTACAGTATATTCATAAGGCGCCTAATATTGAAAAATAAATGCCTATTTCTCAAAAAGCCAGTCTGGTCAGAGTGTATTACTTGGTGCAGCAAGCCTTCCATACGGATGGCTAAAAGCTTAGCTAGGATTTTGTAATCACAGTTTAAAAGCGAGATTGGGCGATAGGATCCACATTCCAGGGGGTCTTTGTTTTTCTTTAGTAGTAATGAAATTGAAGCCTGATAAAGACTAGGCGGCAGCTTTGAAGTATTGAGGCACTCTGCAAATAGTCGGGACAAGAATGGGCAAAGCAGACCAGAAAACGTCCTGTAAAATTCGGTTGGAAAACCGTCCGGACCCGGTGATTTACCACTTTTCATTGCGGACACTGCTGTTGCAATCTCCTCAAGCGTAAATTCTTCTTCTAGACAGTCATGGGAGTCTGTATCAATTGAAGGCATATTCAAGCCATTAAAGAAGGAGTCAATCAGCAAAGGGTCTTGAGGGGATTCAGAGGTGTATAGCGCAGAGTAAAATTGTTCAAATTGATCATTGATCTCTTTATGTATAACTGTGGTGGCACCAGACGGGGTCCATATTTGTGGGATTAAACGTGAGGCCTCAGATTTACGGATCTGATGTGAAGGGAGTTTACTGGCCTTGTCGCCTTGTTCATAGACTTTGTATCGAGCTCGCAAGAGTAACTGTTCAGCTTGCCTGGTAGAAAGCTCATCAAATTCAGATTGGAGTAGTTGGCGCTCTTTATGCAGATCAGAGGAAGGATCCGTAGCATACTTCTCATCCAATGTGGCTATGGACTCGCTCAGGTCCCGAAGTCGCTGGGAGCGAACTCTGTTTTGGTTGGCTGTATAATAAATAATTTGGCCACGTAGGTATGCTTTGAGAGACTCCCATATGGTAAAGCAGGACATACCTGGTGTTGAATTAGTTTCTAGGAATAAGGTGATTTCAGAAGAAATGAAATTGACAAACTCCTTATCTGAGAGTAAAATGGGGTTGAGACGCCATTGATAACACCTAGGAGGTCGCTGGGGAAACTCTAGTTCAAGCACTAATGGTGAATGGTCAGAGATAACAATACTCTCGTAAGTACACTGCCGAAGGTTAGGCAGAAGTTTTTTGTCCAAAAAGAAGTAATCAATCCGGGAGTATGTTTGATGAACATGAGAATAAAAGGAATACTGTCTATCTGTAGGATGTAGGAAACGCCAGGCCTCAAACATAGCATATTTCTGAAGAAAGGATTGAATAAGTAGGGCACATTTAGATGGGCCTGTATTTGTTTGTGAGGACTTGTCAAGAACTGGGGACATTTTACAGTTGAAATCCCCCCTAAAATCAACAAATGAGAATCTAAATTGGGAATAGCAGACAGAAAGGAAGAAATGAAACTTGTGTCATCCCAATTGGGAGCATAAACACTAGCCAAAACAAGAGGGGTAGAAAACAGTTCACCGGTTACTATGACGTATCGTCCCTTAGGATCAGCTTTAACCTCAGAAGCTACAAAGGGAGTAGCTTTATCAACCAGAATAGCAGCACCTCTTGATTTACTATGAAAGTTTGAGTGGAACACTTGACCAACCCAGTCCTTACGCATCCTATTATGCTCACCAGTCCTCAAGTGAGTCTCTTGTAGAAATGCAATATTTGCATTCAAACCCTTTAAGTGTGTCAACACCCTCTTACGCTTCACCGGGTTGTTAACCCCCTGTGGTATTCCAAGAAATGTACTTGATCGTATTATTTCGGCCCCTCTGGGCATTCCCGTTATTCAACCCTGTCATTAGAGCATAGAATGGAAAAGCAATGAGCGCCCAAAACCCCCAGAATAACTTGTCTCAGAGTAATAATGTACGGTCGTAAATGTTTGGAAAAAGTACAGAAAAAAAACAGGAAAAAAAACTAAAAAGACAGAATGACAACATTAGAACTGAACAATTCAACTAGCCTGTTATATCTAAACATAATTGTACCACAAGTGGGGTACCTACCATCCACAGTTAGCAAGCAACAGTTGCTGAACTGTGCGCATATTCAAGACTTCTTGATGTGACGTTGAATGTGAGCCATAGCCTCCTCCGGAGATTCAAATATGTAGTCTTTCCCCTCATGAGATATCCGTAAACGGGCCGGGAATCGCAGTCCATACTTCACACTTGGATGGTCCCGAAGTACTCGTTTGGCCTGTCCGAAAGCTGCACGCTGCCTGGAAACAGTGGGGGAGTAGTCCTGGTAGATGGAAAAACTCTGTCCTTGAAAGCTCAGAGTGGTATTGCGGGCTCGTCGGAGGATCTCCATCTTCTCATGAAAAAAGTGCACTCGAAGAATTATGTCACGGGGCCTCTCCCCATCCCGGGGCTTTGGGCGCAGCGACCGGTGGGCTCGATCAATCAGGGGCTTTTCATCTAAGGCAAGAACATCCTTCAGCAGCCCTGAAACGAAATCCGTGGCTCGATGCATTTCCGCGGACTCTGGGACTGATACAAGTCTCAGATTATTGCGGCGAGAGAATCCCTCTAAACTCACACAGCTCTCCCTCACCTTTTTCAAATCCGCAGCTAGGCGTGTAACTTCAGCCTCCAGGGATGTAGTTAAGTCGGAGACATTAGTAGCGGAGGCCTCCAGTGCTGCAATCGTTGTAGTGTGTGACGCAGTTGTTGTTTTGAGTGATGTAATTGCCGGCACAGTCTCGTTCCGCAGGATGGTTAAATCTGCTTTTAAAGTATCAGAAACCTCCTGTATTCTGGCCTCAATCGTAGCAACCACCTGTGTTTTCATTTAAACTATCTCAGAGCGTAGTAGTTTGATGGCCTCGAGAATGTTCATTTCAGCGCCGCCAGGCCAAGCCGCGCCCCCGGGTAAAGTGTGCGTCCCCGGGCCCTCAGACTCAGGAGAGGGCGGTGATGAGAGCGGGTCTTGTAGGCCGGGTTTTCTCAAAGTCATGCTTTTGGCCTTATGTTTGGTCGACATGCTGACATTCGGAAGCAAAGTAGTCTTGGTTTTTACGGAAAGGGATCACCAAATTAATATTTGAAAAAAATACGATTCTGCTGCAGAATTCACATAAACTTTAAGAATACCACGGGAGCAAACGGAAAACACGTCAGTCGCACATGGCGTCCCCTACCATCCCCCTAATGTGTTTATTTCTAATCTAGGTCTGGGAGACAGAGACATTGACATGCAAATCAAGTCCGACCAATTTACTCAGATGCAAATATTTGACAAACCCACACATTATCCCTTCACCCCCCATATATCTATCAAACACACACATTATCTATTCACCCCACATATCTACCAAACACACATTATCTCTTCATACCCCACATATCTACCAAACACAAACATTATCTCTTAACCCCCTTAAAAATATACCACTATCTCTCCTCTCCTCTCTTTCACATCCCCTAAACCTCCCCTCACTATCTCTCCTCTCCTCTCTTTCACATCCCCTAAACCTCCCTTCACTATATCTCCTCTCCTCTGTTTTACATCCCCTAACCCTCCCCTCACTATCTCTCCTCTCCTCTGTTTCACATCCCCTAACCCTCCCTTCACTATCTCTCCTCTCCTCTCTTTCACATCCCCTAAACCTCCCTTCACTATCTCTCCTCTCCTCTGTTTCACATCCCTTAACCCTCCTTCACACTATCTCCTCTCATCTCTTTCACATCCCCTAACCCTCCCTTCACTATCTCTCCTCTCCTCTCTTCCACATCCCCTAACCCTCCCTTCAATCCTCCTACTGTTCCACTTCTCATCTCCCTCTACCTGTCGGTTCTGACTGTTCCCCTTCTCATCTCCCTCTCCCTGTCGGTTCTGACTGTTCCCCTTCTCATCTCCCTCTCCCTGTCGGTTCTGACTGTTCCCTTTCTCATCTCATCTCCCTGTCGGTTCTGACTGTTCCCCTTCTCATCTCATCTCCCTCTCCCTGTCGGTTCTGACTGTTCCCCTTCTCATCTCATCTTCCTCTCCCTGTCGGTTCTGACTGTTCCCCTTCTCATCTCCCTGTCGGTTCTGACTGTTCCCCTTCTCATCTCCCTCTCCCTGTCGGTTCTGACTGTTCCCCTTCTCATCTCATCTCCCTCTCGGTTCTGACTGTTCCCCTTCTCATCTCATCTCCCTCTCCCTGTCGGTTCTGACTGTTCCCCTTCTCATCTCCCTCTCCCTGTCGGTTCTGACTGTTGGCCTTCTCATCTCCCTCTCCCTGTCGCTTCTGACTGTTCCTCTTCTCATCTCATCTCCCTCTCCCTGTCGGTTCTGACTGTTGGCCTTCTCATCTCCCTCTACCTGTCGGTTCTGACTGTTCCCCTTCTCATCTCCCTCTCCCTGTCGGTTCTGACTGTTCCCCTTCTCATCTCCCTCTCCCTGTCGGTTCTGACTGTTCCCCTTCTCATCTCCCTCTCCCTGTCGGTTCTGACTGTTCCCCTTCTCATCTCATCTCCCTCTCCCTGTCGGTTCTGACTGTTCCCCTTCTCATCTCATCTCCCTCTCGGTTCTGACTGTTCCCCTTCTCATCTCATCTCCCTCTCCCTGTCGGTTCTGACTGTTCCCCTTCTCATCTCCCTCTCCCTGTCGGTTCTGACTGTTGGCCTTCTCATCTCCCTCTCCCTGTCGGTTCTGACTGTTCCTCTTCTCATCTCATCTCTCTGTCGGTTCTGACTGTTCCTCTTCTCATCTCATCTCCCTCTCCCTGTCGGTTCTGTTTCTCCAGTGCAGTTAAAAATAATTCTGTGTCACTTCCCGAGAGAGAGAGAGAGAGAGAGAGAGAGAGAGAGAGAGAGAGAGGATGATGGGTAATGTTGATGGAGCACAGTTGCTGTGTGTGGGAGTGTATACACACATTACCCACATGCATTACTCCCACTCATATGCATATGCCCCTACATACAATTGCTTTTGCATACACACACACACATGGAGTGAAGAGAATGTGGTTTCATGAGGAGAATCTTTGTCATTACCTCTCAGAGAGTCCTCAGGGGACTACATTGTTATTTTCTCCCAGCCACCATCTAATAAACTAGAGGGGGGAGAAGACACACATTCCACACACACACACACACACACACACACACACACACACACACACACACACACACACACACACACACACACACACACACACACACACACACACACATCTTTTACAGAACTGTGATCAAATCAAACTAATGCTTGCAAGGACACTCCTACACACAGTGAAGTCTCTGCTGTAAATATGACATGGACCTACCTAGTATGTCTAACATATCATGCATTGGAACGTGGCTGGGTCTTTCAGCATGACAATGATCCCAAACACACCGCTCGGGCAATGAAGGAGTGGCTTCGTAAGAAGCATTTCAAGGTCCTGGAGTGGCCTTGTGTGAATAGCTTCAGAGAGGAAACTCTAGACTGGCAGACTGTGATTGTCAGTGATAGTGGGTTTCCAATGCATGATATGTTAGACATTTAGGTAGGTCCATGTCATTTTTACAGCAGAGACTTCACTGCGTTTAGGAGTGTCCTTGCAAGCACTAGTTTGATTTGATCACAGTTCTGTAAAAGAGAGAGGGGAGTGCAGAGGAGATGAGGAAAGAGAGAGGGGAGTGCAGAGGAGATGAGGAATGAGAGAGAGGACTGCAGAGGAGATGAGGAATGAGAGAGGAACGCAGAGGAGATGAGGAATGAGAGAGAGGAGTGCAGAGGAGATGAGGAATGAGAGAGAGGATTGCAGAGGAGATGAGGAATGAGAGAGAGGAATGCAGAGGAGATGTGGAATGAGAGAGGGGAGTGCAGAGGAGATGAGGAATGAGAGAGAGGAATGCAGAGGAGATGAGGAATGAGAGAGAGGAATGCAGAGGAGATGAGGAATGAGAGAGAGAATGAAACAGAGAAGGGAGTAAGAGGGAAGAAAAAGAGAGAAAGTGAGAGAAGTAGAGATAGGGTTGAGAGATGATGAATGAAGAGAGATGATGAAGGAGAGAAGTAGAGATAGGGTTGAGAGATAATGAATGAAAGGGATGGGGAGAGATGATGAATGAAGAGAGATGATGAAGGAGAGAAGTGGAGATAGGGTTGAGAGATAATGAATGAAAGGGATGGGGAGAGATAATGAATGAAGAGAGATGATGGAGGAGAGAAGTGGAGATAGGGTTGAGAGATAAGGATGGAAAGGGATGGGGAGAGATTTTTGTTTTTCACTTTATATATTCACTTTATATATTATCTACCTCACTTGCTTTGGCAATGTTAACACATGTTTCCCATGCCAATAAAGCCCTTGAATTGGGCAACCAGTGAAGAACACACACCATTGTAAATACAACCCATATTTATGCTTATTTATTTTATCTTGTGTCCTTTAACCATTTGTACATTGTTAAAACACTGTATATATATATATAATATGACATTTGTAATGTCTTTACTGTTTTGAAACCTCTGTATGTGTAATGTTTACTGTTAATTTTTGTTGTTTTTCACTTTATATTTTCACTTTGTATGTTGTCTACCTCACTTGCTTTGGCAATGTTAACACATGTTTCCCATGCCAATAAAGCCCTTGAATTGAATTGAATTGAATTGAGAGAGAGAGAGAGAGAGAGAGAGAGAGAGAGAGAGAGAGAGAGAGAGAGACAGAGAAGGAGAGAGAGAGGGAGAGAGAGAGAGAGAGAGAGAGACAGAGAGAGAGAGAGACAGAGAGAGAGAGAGAGAGAGAGAGAGAGAGAGAGAGAGACATTCACCACAGCCTCTCACACCACCATTACAGACCTCCACTGCAACCCTCAATATGGGTGAGGGATGGGAACACCATGCCTGTGTGTGTGAGTGACATTCTTACAGCAGCGTATTAAGGCTTATCCTGGTCACCCAGGGCTGTGCAGGGTAACTCCCCATACCCTAGAGATCTCCCCCTGTGTCCTGCCAGCATCACAGTCCCCTGCAGCCTTCAATTTCAATACATCAGCATATCAAAACCCAGCTCTGGTGTTTCATTCATTCACACCGAGGCCACGCCTGCTACAGGGGCTAGCTTCTCCATCGCCCCTGGCTTTAAACACAGCTATTCAACACAGAGTCAATGCTATCTCAAAGCATGCAGTGAGTGCTAGGGGCAGAGACAGTCAATATGGCCAGAAAATGTACATAGAAACTGTAGAAAGTGCCTGTCCTATAGAAGTCCCTGGTCAGGTCAGTGAGCCGTGTCAAGGCAGTGTTACTACCAGGAAGGGTGAGGAAGGGAGGGATAGCAGGACAGAGAGTCTATTGGGTGACTGTAGGATCCTGATTTGTCATCTGGAAGACGAGAGAGGATAGTTTGCTCTGCTGCGCATCTCGGCTTGTCCGTGAAGGCTGACACGCACACACGCACGCACGCACGCACGCATGCGCACACACACACACACACACACACACACACACACACACACACACACACACACACACACACACACACACACACACACACATACAGCGTAGTGTCAGTGTGTATTGACAGAGAGCTGACGGGCCAGCAGAGTACTGGGTTTGTCCTTTCTAATTAGAGAGAAAGCGAGAGATGCTGTTTTTCTCCCTCCTCTCCTGTTAAAGGGGTGAAGGCTGTCTGAGGGTATCGACAGACGGCTGATGGGACACACTCACACACACACACACACACACACACACACACACACACACACACACAGTCGGGCTGAGTTTGATTTCATTAAAAGTGGAGTTTGTCCAACATCTCTCATCAGATACCTGATGGCCAGAGTAGATCACTTTCATATGTAGCTATCCAAGTCAACACCTGCTGGCCAGAGTAGATCACTTTCATGTATATCATTCCTGGAAGATGAGAAATGCACATTGCACAAGCCATGCGCTTTTAACGTTTTACTGCAGTGGGGTAGATCCGAGTCACAGTGTTTCTTTGTGGTCTTAAACAAATCTACTTTGAAACAAAAATATACACCTCACACACTCATGGCTATGAGCATCAACAAAGCTTAAAGAAGAGACCCTGCACCATGTCAGATATAGAGCTGAAATGTATTCCATTTTGAGTTTTCATCCCAATATTACACTTTATACACATTACAGAAGACTGAAATATAACAACACTGTTTAACATAGAAACACCGGAATCCCCCAGTTGTCACGTATGCTCCCTCTCCAGCCTCTAGGTCATCAGGCTGCTGATTATCCCACACACCTGTCACCATCGTCTCACACACCAGCGCCTCATGACACTCACCTGGACTCCATCACCTCCTTGATTATCTTCCCTCTATCTGTCACTCCTCTTGGTTCTTTCCTCAGGTGTTGTTGACTCTGTTTTCATGTCGGTGCGTTGTTTGTGTTTTATGTTAATTGTTTATTTTATTTATTAAAACACTCACTCCCTGAACTTACTTCCTGACTCTCAACACGCTCGTTACACCGGTACATTTAAGGTTTTTTTTGGCCTGCTGTATCTTGGACCCTGTAGTCGTCACATTGTTTCCGACACATTAATCAGAATCCCAAATGTCTTACCTTTCAAACAGTACTAAGCATGTGTTTGATTGACTTATAGTTTTGAAACCAAAATGTACTTTATGAGGGTGTATATACAATATTATGTGTTGTTTAGAAAATGGCACCAGAGCGGGTCAGTGTTTAACAGGATATACCCTCATATCAACCACAAATACAGAACCGCAGGAGCATTGAATGCAATGGTGACAGTTACAATAGAGTTGATAGAGAACAATAGAGAGGAATAGGGAGGAATAAAGAACAACAGAGAGGAATAAAGAATAACAGAGAGGAATAGAGAGTTATGGAGAGGAATAGAGGACACTAGAGAAAAATATAGAACAATAGAGAGGAATATAAAACAATAGAGATGAATAGAGTTGATAGATGAGAACAATAGAGAGGAATAGAGTTGATAGATGAGAACAATAGAGAGGAATAGAGTTGATAGATGAGAACAATAGAGAGGAATAGAGTTGATAGAAAACAATAGAGAGGAATAGAGAACAATAGAGGGGAATAGAGAACAATAGAGAGGAATAGAGAACAATAGAGGGGAATAGAGAACAATAGAGAGGAATATAAAACAACAGAGAGGAATAGAGTTGATAGAAAACAATAGAGAGGAATATAGTTGATAGAAAACAATAGAGAGGAAATTATAGGAATTAAAACAATAGAGAGGAATAGAGAACAACAGAGAGGAATAAAGGACACTAGAGAAAAATATAGAACAATAAAGAGGAATAGAGAACAATAGAGATTAATAGAGTTGATAGATGAGAACAATAGAGAGGAATAGAGTTGATAGATGAGAACAATAGAGAGGAATAGAGTTGATAGATGAGAACAATAGAGAGGAATAGAGTTGATAGAAAACAATAGAGAGGAATAGAGAACAATAGAGGGGAATAGAGAACAATAGAGAGGAATATAGTTGATAGAGAATAATAGAGAACAATAGAGAAGAATAGAGTTGAATAGAGAACAATAGATATGAATAGAGAGGAATAGAGAACAATAAAGAAGAATAGAGTTGAATAGAGAACAATAGATATGAATAGAGAGGAATAGAGAACAATAAAGAAGAATAGAGTTGAATAGAGAACAATAGATATGAATAGAGAGGAATAGAGAACAATAGAGAACAATAGAGAGGAATAGAGAGGAATAGAGAACAATAAAGAAGAATAGAGTTGAATAGAGAACAATAGATATGAATAGAGAGGAATAGAGAACAATAGAGAACAATAGATATGAATAGAGCGGAATAGAGAACAATAAAGAAGAATAGAGTTGAATACAGAACAATAGATATGAATAGAGAGGAATAGAGAACAATAGAGAACAATAGAGAGGAATAGAGAGGAATAGAGAACAATAAAGAAGAATAGAGTTGAATAGAGAACAATAGATATGAATAGAGAGGAATAGAGAACAATAAAGAAGAATAGAGTTGAATAGAGAACAATAGATATGAATAGAGAGGAATAGAGAACAATAGAGAACAATAGATATGAATAGAGAGGAATAGAGAACAATAGAGAACAATATATATGAATAGAGAGGGATAGAGTTGATAGAGAACAACAGGGAACAATAGGTCTGAATAAAGAGGAATAGGGAACAATAGATGTGAATAGAGAGGAATAGAGAACAATAGAGAGAAATATAGTTGATAGAGAACAATAGAGAACACTAGATATGAATAGAGTAAGAGAATAAGAGCTAAGCAGGTCTCTACACTCCCACACAGTATAGATCAGTGTCCTGACTCTCTCATTGACTCTGAACAGCAGAAATACACAGAAGAACACAACTCAGTATATGATATGGGCTTTATAAATCAATTATAATAAAACAGCCACATGTATGAAGAATGACACAGACACATACAGACACACAGATACTTTAGATGGTCAGTCTCACCGTTATACACCCACACACTCATCCTCTCCTCTCTCCAGCATCTAACACACTCATCCTCTCCTCTCTACAGCATCTAACACACTCATCCTCTCCCCTCTCCAGCATCTAACACACTCATCCTCTCCTCTCTCCAGCATCTAATAGCAGCAGTATTGGTATTCACAACACCCACACACAGACTGCTCAGGATTTGGAGCCAAGCACAGGGATCCCTCGTAAAAGCCCAAGCACACACACACACACACACACCGGTACAGATACACACACCGGTACAGATACACACACCGGTACAGATACACACACACCGGTACAGATACACACACCGGTACAGATACACACACACACACACACACACACACACACACCGGTACAGATACACACACACCGGTACAGATACACACACACCGGTACAGATACACACACACTGGTACAGATACACACACACCGGTACAGATACACACACACCGGTACAGATACACACACACACCGGTACAGATACACACACACACACACCAGTACAGATACACACACACACACCGGTACAGATACACACACACACCGGTACAGATACACACACCGGTACAGATACACACACACACACACCGGTACAGATACACACACACACCGGTACAGATACACACACACCGGTACAGATACACACACACCGGTACAGATACACACACACCGGTACAGATACACACACACCGGTGCAGATACACACACACCGGTACAGATACACACACACCGGTACACACACACACACACCGGTACAGATACAAACACACACCGGTACAGATACACACACACCGGTACAGATACACACACACCGGTACAGATACAC
>NC_048567.1:7957376-7959876 GCF_013265735.2 Oncorhynchus mykiss | reverse complement strand
CTGTGTCTCTATATATATATATATATATATATATGTTCCCTCCCTCTGTGTCTCTCTCTATATATATATATATATGTTCCCTCCCTCTGTGTCTCTACATATATATATATATATATATGTTCCCTCCCTCTGTATATATATATATATATATATATATATATATATATATATATATATATATATATATATATATATATGTTCCCTCTCTCTGTGTCTCTCTCTATATATATATATATATATATGTTCCCTCCCTCTGTGTCTCTATATATATATATATATATATGTTCCCTCTCTCTGTGTCTCTCTATATATATATATATATATATATATATGTTCCCTCTCTCTGTGTCTCTCTCTCTCTCTCTATATATATATATATATATATATATATATATATATATGTTCCCTCTCTCTGTGTCTCTATATACAGTGCCTTGCGAAAGTATTCGGCCCCCTTGAACTTTGCGACCTTTTGCCACATTTCAGGCTTCAAACATGAAGATATAAAACTGTATTTTTTTGTGAAGAATCAACAACAAGTGGGACACAATCATGAAGTGGAACGACATTTATTGGATATTTCAAACTTTTTTAACAAATCAAAAACTGAAAAATTGGCCGTGCAAAATTATTCAGCCCCTTTACTTTCAGTGCAGCAAACTCTCTCCAGAAGTTCAGTGACGATCTCTGAATGATCCAATGTTGACCTAAATGACTAATGATGATAAATACAATCCACCTGTGTGTAATCAAGTCTCCGTATAAATGCACCTGCACTGTGATAGTCTCAGAGGTCCGTTAAAAGCGCAGAGAGCATCATGAAGAACAAGGAACACACCAGGCAGGTCTGAGATACTGTTGTGAAGAAGTTTAAAGCCGGATTTGGATACAAAAAGATTTCCCAAGCGTTAAACATCCCAAGGAGCACTGTGCAAGCAATAATATTGAAATGGAAGGAGTATCAGACCACTGCAAATCTACCAAGACCTGGCCGTCCCTCTAAACTTTCAGCTCATACAAGGAGAAGACTGATCAGAGATGCAGCCAAGAGGCCCATGATCACTCTGGATGAACTGCAGAGATCTACAGCTGAGGTGGGAGACTCTGTCCATAGGACAACAATCAGTCGTATATTGCACAAATCTGGCCTTTATGGAAGAGTGGCAAAAAGAAAGCCATTTCTTAAAGATATCCATAAAAAGTGTTGTTTAAAGTTTGCCACAAGCCACCTGGGAGACACACCAAACATGTGGAAGAAGGTGCTCTGGTCAGATGAAACCAAAATTGAACTTTTTGGCAACAATGCAAAACGTTATGTTTGGCGTAAAAGCAACACAGCTGAACACACCATCCCCACTGTCAAACATGGTGGTGGCAGCATCATGGTTTGGGCATGCTTTTCTTCAGCATTGACAGGGAAGATGGTTAAAATTGATGGGAAGATGGATGGAGCCAAATACAGGACCATTCTGGAAGAAAACCTGATGGAGTCTGCAAAAGACCTGAGACTGGGATGGAGATTTGTCTTCCAACAAGACAATGATCCAAAACATAAAGCAAAATCTACAATGGAATGGTTCAAAAATAAATATGTTAGAATGGCCAAGTCAAAGTCCAGACCTGAATCCAATCGAGAATCTGTGGAAAGAACTGAAAACTGCTGTTCACAAATGCTCTCCATCCAACCTCACTGAGCTCGAGCTGTTTTGCAAGGAGGAATGGGAAAAAATGTCAGTCTCTCGATGTGCAAAACTGATAGAGACATACCCCAAGCGACTTACAGCTGTAATCGCAGCAAAAGGTGGCGCTACAAAGTATTAACTTAAGGGGGCTGAATAATTTTGCACGCCCAATTTTTCAGTTTTTGATTTGTTAAAAAAGTTTGAAATATCCAATAAATGTCGTTCCACTTCATAATTGTGTCCCACTTGTTGTTGATTCTTCACAAAAAAATACAGTTTTATATCTTTATGTTTGAAGCCTGAAATGTGGCAAAAGGTCGCAAAGTTCAAGGGGGCCGAATACTTTCGCAAGGCACTGTATATATTCCCTCCCTCTGTCTCTCTCTCTCTATATATATATATATATGTTCCCTCCCTCTGTCTCTCTCTCTATATATATATATATATGTTCCCTCCCTCTGTCTCTCTCTCTATATATATATATGTTCCCTCCCTCTGTCTCTCTCTCTATATATATATATGTTCCCTCCCTCTGTGTCTCTCTCTATATATAAATATATATGTTCCCTCCCTCTGTTTCTCTGTCTCTCTATATATATATATGTTCCCTCCCTCTGTTTCTCTGTCTCTCTATATATATATATGTTCCCTCCCTCTGTTTCTCTGTCTCTCTATATATATATATGTTCCCTCCCTCTGTGTCTCTCTCTATATATATATATATATGTTCCCTCCCTCTGTGTCTCTCTCTATATATATATATATATGTTCCCTCCCTCTGTTTCTCTCTCTATATATATATATATGTTCCCTCCCTC
>NC_048567.1:7917376-7942376 GCF_013265735.2 Oncorhynchus mykiss | reverse complement strand
TCCCTAAAACCGTATCATGACATAAGAGACCAGGAAAACACACACACACAAATACGCACACATAGCATACACACACACATAGCGCCGCAGTGAAACGTGAAACGTGAAACGTCTTACTGTATATTGGAGCTGTTCCAATGCACCGCGTGCCTGTTGGCACACACCTGGTACAAGTTTGCCCAGGTGAGAGTTAGCACACAGAGAGACAACGTTGCAAGAGCCATGCTCTCCGAATCTCTCTTTCTCCTCCGTCCTTCCCTCTCTTCTCTCTCTCTCCTTCTTTTCCTCGCGTTCGGAACCTTCACCCCACGAAATGCGGCATCCCGGATTTGGTAGTTTTAAAAAAAATAAGAAAAAAAGACTTCAGTTGAGAAGGTAAAATACAGTAGTGTAACGGAATAAGGCTGCGTTCCTTAACGCACTGGGGACGTGTTCTCAAACTCCAATTCCATTGTGATACGCGAGGTCTCCCTCCCCATAACGCGAGCCCGCGTCCCCCAAAAATCACAGTCTGAAAACGGGGATTTGTTGTTGCTTCCCTGCCAGACGGGTTCCCTACAAAATAGCTGTTTATGGAGCTTTCATACCGAGAAGATCCTCTCTTATAGCGGGGAATGAGAGGTGAGAGGTCCGGCTTTCGACCACAGGAGAGCGGTCTCTCTTCTAGATAGAACGCGGGTCCTTAGCTGTCCGCTGGCCGTCCGACAAGGGGGGTGCAGCGGAGTATGGGCTGCGCTAATTTGATGAAAACAGCGCTAACAAAAGGAGAGAGACACCGAGTCCATTCACATTAACAACGTGCATCGCCTACGAACCGTTCTCACTCGGAAATGTTGAGTTTACATAGAAAAATACGTTAATTCTTCATTTGGCGTAGATCCCTACTTGATGCGCATTTGAAGAATCCGTAAGATTAACATTTTTTTATTCTCCCTCTAGCAAATAGTTTCAAACAACGAGTTTCTTCATTTTCTAAGTGTCTGTCCATCCATCCTGCGATCCTCGCGTCATAAATACTCATTCGTCTCTCGTTCTCGCTCTTTCCCTCTCCTCCTCTCCTCTTCTCTCTCCTCTCTCCTCGCTCTCTCTATTTGGTAGGCAGCGCTCGTTCAGTCACTAACTCCACCCCCAGCAAATGACAAATGCGTGCCTTCAGTGGACTCGCGTCTCGTTCCTTAATTTGAACCCGTCGTCTTCACATCACTTGTCTATCAGAGATCTGCCAGGAAGGTTTTGTTAAAGCTGTTTATATTCGTCCCAAAAAGAAAGACAGTCGCCACTTAATTAAAACCTGCCTCAGCCACACTATATACTATAAAAGTATGTGGACACCACTTCAAATGAGTGGATTTGGCTATTTCAGCCACACCCGTTGATGACAGGTGTTTAAGATCGAACACTCAGCCATCTCCATAGACAAACATTGGCAGTAGAATGGCCTTACTGAAGAGCACCATCATAGGGTGCCACCTTTTCAACAAGTCAGTTTGTAAAATGTCTGCCCTGCTAGAGCTTCCCAGGTCAACTGTAAGTGCTGTTATTGTGAAGTGGAAACATCTAGGAGCAACAACGGCTCAGCTGCAAAGTGGTAGGCCACACATGCTCACCGAATGCTGAAGCGCTTAGCAAGTAAAATCATTTGTCCTCGGTTGCAACACTCAGTACCAACTTTCAAACTGCTTCTGGAAGCAACGTCAGCACAAGAACTGTTCGTTGGGAGCTACATGAAAAGGGTTTCCATGGCTGAGCAGCTGCACATAAGCCTAAGATCACCATGCACAATGCCAAGCCTCGGCTGGAGTGGTGTAAAGCTCAGTGCCATTGGACTCTGGAGCAGTAGAAAAGCCTTCTCTGCAGTGATGAATCATGCTTCACCATCTGGCAGTCCGACGGACAAATCTGGGTTTGGCAGATGCCAGGAGAACACTACCTGCCCCAATGCATAGTGCCAACTGCATGAAAAATAATGGTCTGGGGCTGTTTTTCATGGTTCATGCTAGGCCCCTTTGTTCCAGTGAAGGGAAATCTTAACGCTACAGCAAACAATGACATTGTAGATGATTCTGTGCTTCCAACTTTGTGGCAACAGTTTGGGGAAGGCCCTTTTCTCTTTCAGCAGCATGACAATGCCCTCGTGCACATAGTGAGGTCCATACAGAAATGGTTTGTCGAGATCGGTGTGGAAGTCCCCACAGCATTGTTATAACATCTATTGGAATGCTGTTATAGCAGCAAAGGGGGGACCAACTCCATATTAATGCCCATGACTTTGGAATGAGATGTTTGACAAGCAGGTGTCCACATACTTTTGGTTGAGTAGTGTATGTCCATACAGGACCCCATGCATATCCTCTCTCCCTCCATCTGTAGGCAATGTTTATGTATTATCCTTGTTTTCACCCCTTTACCCCCCTGTACACCCCCTCACTCTCCTCTCCCCCCCACATCACACACTCACACACACACACACACACACACTGGGCTGGTTTAAGCTCTGGGCTGAGGGTCCAGACACAGTAAGTCAGTCTAATACAGCATTATTATTATCTACAATCCTCTTGTAACATGCCATGTTCACACGTTGACACACACAGACACACAGGGATTAATTTGTTCCTCGCTCCCACTCTGATCCGCAGCATCCAGGCTCGTCTGTATGTGTGAGTGAAGTTAATGTACCTGTAAAACAGACAGAGATCCACTAATGAGAGGTGATCCTTTACCATATCTCTCTCCCCCCTTTCTCGCTCTTTCTGCCCTCACCTCACCTCACCTCACCTCTCTCTCTCTCTCTCTCTCTCTCTCTCTCTCTCTCTCTCTCTCTCTCTCTCTCTCTCTCTCTCTCTCTCTCTCTTTCTCTCTCTCTCTCAATTAAATTCAAAGGGCTTTATTGGCATGGAAAACATGTTAACATTGCCAAAGCGAGTGAAGTAGATAATAAACAAAAGTGAAATAAACAATAAAAAATGTACAGTAAACATTACACTCTCAAACGTTTATTTACTCTCTGTTTAGGGCCACATAACACTCTAGTGTTCTCTGGGGTTTTTTGTTCATTCTTCCCAGGGTGTCAAGTAATTATCTTTTTGTTTTCTCATGATTTGGTTGGGTCTAATTGTGCTGCTGTCCTGGGGCTCTGTGTGGTGTGTTTGTGTTTCTGAACAGAGCCCTAAGACCAGCATGCTCTTCTCCAGGTTCATCTCTCTGTAGGTGATTACTTTGTTAAGGAAGGTTAGGGAATCGCTTTTAGGTGGATGTAGAATTTACAGCCCTTTTCTGGATTTGGATAATTAGCGGGTATCGGTCTTATTCTGCTCTGCATGCATTATTTGTTGTTTTACGTTGTACACGGAGGATATTGTTACTGAATTCTGCGTGCAGAGTCTCAATTTGGTGTTTGTCCCATTTTGTGAATTCTTGGTTGGTGAGCGGACCCCAGACCTCACAACCATAAAGGGCATTGGGTTCTATAACCCCAGGAATACCTGACATGATGACTCCTTGCTGTCCCCAGTCCACCTGACTGTGCTGCTGCTCCAGTTTCAACTATTCTGCCTTATTATTATTCGACCATGCTGGTCATTTATGAACATTTGAACATCTTGACCATGTTTTGTTATAATCTCCACCCGGCACAGCCAGAAGAGGACTGGCCACCCCACATAGCCTGGTTCCTCTCTAGGTTTCTTCCTAGGTTTTGGCCTTTCTAGGGAGTTTTTCCTAGCCACCGTGCTTCTTCACCTGCATTGCTTGCTGTTTGGGGTTTTAGGCTGGGTTTCTGTACAGCACTTTGAGATATCAGCTGATGTACAAAGGGCTATATAAAATAAATTTGATTGATATAACTGACTCAAGTATTTTTTGCCAGATCCTAATTGGTATGTTGAAATTTATGTTCCTTTTGATGGCTTAGAAGGCCCTTCTTGCCTTGTCTCTCAGGTCGTTCACAGCTTTGTGGAAGTTACCTGTGACGCTGATGTTTAGGCCAAGATATGTATAGTTTGTTGTGTGCTCTAGGTCAATGGTGTCTAGATGGAATTTGTATTTGTGGTCCTGGTGACTGGACCTTTTTTGGAACACCATTATTTTTGTCTTACTGAGATTTACTGTCAGGGCCCAGGTCTGACAGAATCTGTGCAGAAGATCTAGGTGATGCTGTAGGCCCTCCTTGGTTGGGGACAGAAGTACCAGATCATCAGCAAACCGTAGACATTTGACCTCAGATTCTAGTAGGGGGAGGCCGGGTGCTGCAGACTGTTCTAGTGCCCTCACCAATTCGTTGATATATATGTTGAAGAGGGTGGGGCTCAAGCTGCATCCCTGTCTCACCTCACGGCCCTGTGGGAAGAAATGTGTGTTTTTTTTGCCAATTTTAAGCACACACACATCTTGTTTGTGTACATATAATGTTGTATGTTTTTCCCCCAACACCACTTTCCATTCATTTGTACAGCAGACCACCTCTCTGTCTCTGTCACGCCCTGACCTGAGATATCTCTGTTTTCTTTATTTTTTGGTTAGGTGAGGGCGTGACTAGGGTGGGTACGCTAGTTTTGTATCTTCTAGGGTTTTTTGTATGTCTAAGGGTTTTGTAGGTCTAGGTGATTTGTATGTCATGGTGGCCTGATATGATTCCCAATCAGAGGCAGCTGTTTATCGTTGTCTCTGATTGGGGATCATATTTAGGTAGCCATTTCCCTTTGGTGTTTGTGAGATCTTGTCTATGTGTAGTTGCCTGTCAGCAGTATATTGTATAGCTTCACGTTTCGTTTGTTATTTTGTTAGTTTGTTTGGTGTTCATTCGTTTAATAAAGAGAATGTACACATACCACGCTGCGCCTTGGTCCGATCCTTATAACGAACGTGACAGAAGATCCCACCACAAAAACACCAAGCAGCGTGTTCAAGAGTCAAGAGGAGTGGACATCCTGGGCCCGGGAGAAAGATGAGTGGAGGACATCCTGGACCTTGGAGGAGGTAATGGCAGGGGACAAGACCCTGCCATGGAAGCAGGTGGAGATAGCGCAGGAGGAACGGCGACGATACGAGGGGCATGGCTAGCACGGAAGCCCGAGAGGCAGCTCCCCAACTTTTTGGGGGGGAGGTACATGGAGAAGATGGCAGAGTCAGGGGTTAGACCTGAGCCAATTCCCCGTGCTTACCGTGGGGAGCGTGTGACTGGTCAGACACCGTGTTACGCAGTGATGCGCACGGTGTCTCCAGTTCGCATTCATAGCCCGGTGCGCTCTATTCCAGCTCCTCGTATTTGCCTTGGCTAGAATGGGCATTCAGCAAGGACGGATGGTGCCGGCTCAGCGTTCCTGGTCTCCAGTAAACCTCCTTGGACCAGGATATCCTGCGCCGGCTCTGCTCACTGTGCCTCTGGTGCGTCTGCACAGCCCTGTGCCAGCACCCCGCACTTGCCGGGCTCAAGTGAACATCCAGCCAGGACACATTGTGCCAGCTCTACCCTCCAGATCTCCAGTGCGCCTCCACAGTCCAGTACGTCCTGTGCCTGCTCACCGCACTCGCCCTGAGGTGCGTGTCTTCAGCCCGGTACCACCAGTGCCGGCACCACGCATCAGGTCTCCAGTGTGCCTCTTCAGTCCAGAGCTTCTGGCGACAGTTCCCAGTCCAGAGCTTCCGGCGACAGTTCCCAGTCCAGAGCTTCTGGCAACAGTTCCCAGTCCAGAGCTTCTGGCGACAGTTCCCAGTCCAGAGCTTCTGGCGACAGTTCCCAGTCCAGAGCTTCAGGCGACAGTTCCCAGTCCAGAGCTTCCGGCGATGTTTCACAGTCTGGAACCTCCACCGACGGTCCACATTCTGGAACCTCCACCAACGGTCCACAGTCAGGAACCTCCACCGACGGTCCACAGTACCCTCCCCTATAGGTTCAGGTTTGCGGCCGGGAGTCTGCACCTTTGGGGGGAGGGGGGGGGGGGGGGTGCTGTCACGTCCTGACCTTAGATATCTCTGTTTTCTTTCTATTTTGGTTAGGTCAGGGCGTGACAAGGGTGGGTACGCTAGTTTTGTATTGTCTAGGTTTTTTTTGTATGTCTAGGGGTTTTGTAGGTCTAGGTGATTTGTATGTCTATGGTGACCTGATATGGTTCCCAATCAGAGGCAGCTGTTTATCATTGTCTCTGATTGGGGATCATATTTAGGTAGCCATTTCCCTTTGGTTTGTGGGATCTTGTCTATGTGTAGTTGCCTGTCAGCAGTATATTGTATAGCTTCATTTAGCTTCACGTATAGCTTCACATTTCATTTGTTATTTTGTTAGTTTGTTCGGTGTTCATTCTTTTAATAAAGAGAATGTACGCATTCCACGCTGCACCTTGGTCCGATCCTTATAACGAACGTGACAGTCCCCCCCCCCAGATACTGAGTTAGGGTACCCTACCCATCAAAAATCACCTTACTGTGTGTGTGTGTTATATTCACTTGACAGAGAGAGGGATGGTGAGAGGAAGAGAGATGGAGGTACGAAGGGAGAGAGAGAGATGGAAGATGGGAGAAATATTGTAACAGTTTTCCTGTCGTCTGCTGGGAATGAGTTGGTTAAGAAGAAGTCAGAATGATTTATTGGTAGAAAAAGGAGGGAAGTAGAGAGAAGGAGAGAGAGATGAGATGTCATTGGGGAATCCCTCTGTCTTTTGTCTTCCTCCTTTCTCTTTATGAGCTGTCCATTCCTCTCTCCCTGTCTCTTCCACCTGCCTCACCCTCTCATCTGTTTCAACGACAAACTTTTACAATAGACATTCTCTCTCTCTCTCACACACACACAAGACACACACGTACACACACACACGCACGCACTCACAAACACACGCACACACGCACACGCACGGACGTACACACACACACACACACACACACACACACACACACACACACACACACACACACACACACACACACACGCACACACAACATACACAGGCATGCACGCACACACACACGCACTCACAAACACGCACACGCACGCACGCACACACACACACAAACACACACACACACACACACACAACATACACACACACGTACGCGCGCACTCACAAACACGCACACGCACAAACACACACACACACACACACACACACACACACACACACACACACACACACACCACACCAACGTTACATTTGAGTCATTTAGCAGACACTCTTATCCAGAACGACTCTTATCCAGAACGACACAGTTAGCGCATTCATCTTCGGGTAGCTAGGTAAGAAGATCAACACCCACAACCTCTCTCTCCCACTCTCACTGTCTCTCTCTCTCCCTCGTTCTCTCTCTCCTCCCCCCCCCCCTCTCTCTCTCTCTCTCTCTCTGTCTCTTTCTCTCTCAGTCTATTTCTGTAGGTCTTTTGTTAGCTCTGTCTCTGGTGATCTACCTGTCATCTCCTTGTGTCCCTCTGCTTTGTTCTCCATCCTTCTGTTATACAGCTTTTAATGAGCACTCATCTCTTCTCCTCTGTCTCATTCTGTCTGTCACACTCATCTCTTCTCCTCTGTCTCATTCTGTCTGTCACACTCAACTCTTCTCCTCTGTCTCATTCTGTCTGTCTCATTCTGTCTGTCACACTCATCTCTTCCCCTCTCTGTCCCATTCTGTCTGTCTCATTCTGTCTTTCACACTCATCTCTTCCCCTCTGTCTCATTCTGTCTGTCACACTCAACTCTTCTCCTCTGTCTCATTCTGTCTGTCTCATTCTGTCTGTCACACTCATCTCTTCCCCTCTCTGTCTCATTCTGTCTGTCTCATTCTGTCTGTCACACTCATCTCTTCTCCTCTCTCTCATTCTGTCTGTCACACTCATCTCTTCTCCTCTGTCTCATTCTGTCTGTCACACTCATCTCGTCTCCTCTGTCTCATTCTGTCTTTCACACTCATCTCTTCTCCTCTGTCTCATTCTGTCTGTCTAATTCTGTCTTTCACACTCATCTCTTCCCCTCTCTGTCTCATTCTGTCTGTGTCATTCTGTCTGTCACACTCATCTCTTCCACCCTCTGTCTCATTCTGTCTGTCACACTCATCTCTTTCCCTCTCTGTCTCATTCTGTCTGTCTCATTCTGTCTGACGCGCTCATCTCTTCCCCTCTCTGTCTCATTCTGTCTGTCACACTCATCCCTTTCCCTCTCTGTCTTATTCTGTCTGTCTCATTCTGTCTGACACACTCATCTCTTCTCCTCAGTCTCATTCTGTCTGTGTCATTCTGTATTTCACACTCATCTCTTCCCCTCTCTGTCTAATTCTGTCTGTCTCATTCTGTCTGTCACACTCATCTCTTCCCCTCTCTGTCTCATTCTGTCTGTCACACTCATCTCTTTCCCTCTCTGTCTCATTCTGTCTGTCTCATTCTGTCTGACACACTCATCTCTTCTCCTCTGTCTCATTCTGTCTGTCTCATTCTGTCTTTCACACTCATCGCTTCCTCTCTCTGTCTCATTCTGTCTGTCACACTCATCTCTTCCCCTCTTTGTCTCATTCTGTCTGTCACAATCATCTCTTCCATCCTCTGTCTCATTCTGTCTGTCTCATTCTGTCTGTCACACTCATCTCTTCCCCTCTCTGTATCATTCTGTCTGTCTCATTTTGTCTTTCACACTCATCTCTTCCCCTCTGTCTCATTCTGTCTGTCACACTCAACTCCTCTCCTCTGTCTCATTCTGTCTGTCTCATTCTGTCTGTCACACTCATCTCTTCCCCTCTCTGTCTCATTCTGTCTGTCTCATTCTGTCTGTCACACTCATCTCTTCTCCTCTCTCTCATTCTGTCTGTCACACTCATCTCTTCTCCTCTGTCTCATTCTGTCTGTCACACTCATCTCGTCTCCTCTGTCTCATTCTGTCTTTCACACTCATCTCTTCCCCTCTCTGTCTCATTCTGTCTGTCTCATTCTGTCTTTCACACTCATCTCTTCCCCTCTATGTCTCATTCTGTCTGTCTCATTCTGTCTTTCACACTCATCGCTTCCCCTCTCTGTCTCATTCTGTCTGTCACACTCATCTCTTCTCCTCTGTCTCATTCTGTCTTTCACACTCATCTCTTCTCCTCTGTCTCATTCTGTCTGTCTAATTCTGTCTTTCACACTCATCTCTTCCCCTCTCTGTCTCATTCTGTCTGTGTCATTCTGTCTGTCACACTCATCTCTTCCACCCTCTGTCTCATTCTGTCTGTCACACTCATCTCTTTCCCTCTCTGTCTCATTCTGTCTGTCTCATTCTGTCTGACGCGCTCATCTCTTCCCCTCTCTGTCTCATTCTGTCTGTCACACTCATCCCTTTCCCTCTCTGTCTTATTCTGTCTGTCTCATTCTGTCTGACACACTCATCTCTTCTCCTCAGTCTCATTCTGTCTGTGTCATTCTGTATTTCACACTCATCTCTTCCCCTCTCTGTCTAATTCTGTCTGTCTCATTCTGTCTGTCACACTCATCTCTTCCCCTCTCTGTCTCATTCTGTCTGTCACACTCATCTCTTTCCCTCTCTGTCTCATTCTGTCTGTCTCATTCTGTCTGACACAGTCATCTCTTCTCCTCTGTCTCATTCTGTCTGTCTCATTCTGTCTTTCACACTCATCGCTTCCTCTCTCTGTCTCATTCTGTCTGTCACACTCATCTCTTCCCCTCTTTGTCTCATTCTGTCTGTCACAATCATCTCTTCCATCCTCTGTCTCATTCTGTCTGTCTCATTCTGTCTGTCACACTCATCTCTTCCCCTCTCTGTATCATTCTGTCTGTCTCATTTTGTCTTTCACACTCATCTCTTCCCCTCTGTCTCATTCTGTCTGTCACACTCAACTCCTCTCCTCTGTCTCATTCTGTCTGTCTCATTCTGTCTGTCACACTCATCTCTTCCCCTCTCTGTCTCATTCTGTCTGTCTCATTCTGTCTGTCACACTCATCTCTTCTCCTCTCTCTCATTCTGTCTGTCACACTCATCTCTTCTCCTCTGTCTCATTCTGTCTGTCACACTCATCTCGTCTCCTCTGTCTCATTCTGTCTTTCACACTCATCTCTTCCCCTCTATGTCTCATTCTGTCTGTCTCATTCTGTCTTTCACACTCATCGCTTCCCCTCTCTGTCTCATTCTGTCTGTCACACTCATCTCTTCTCCTCTGTCTCATTCTGTCTTTCACACTCATCTCTTCTCCTCTGTCTCATTCTGTCTGTCTAATTCTGTCTTTCACACTCATCTCTTCCCCTCTCTGTCTCATTCTGTCTGTGTCATTCTGTCTGTCACACTCATCTCTTCCACCCTCTGTCTCATTCTGTCTGTCACACTCATCTCTTTCCCTCTCTGTCTCATTCTGTCTGTCTCATTCTGTCTGACGCGCTCATCTCTTCCCCTCTCTGTCTCATTCTGTCTGTCACACTCATCCCTTTCCCTCTCTGTCTCATTCTGTCTGTCTCATTCTGTCTGACACACTCATCTCTTCTCCTCAGTCTCATTCTGTCTGTGTCATTCTGTATTTCACACTCATCTCTTCCCCTCTCTGTCTAATTCTGTCTGTCTCATTCTGTCTGTCACACTCATCTCTTCCCCTCTCTGTCTCATTCTGTCTGTCACACTCATCTCTTTCCCTCTCTGTCTCATTCTGTCTGTCTCATTCTGTCTGACACACTCATCTCTTCTCCTCTGTCTCATTCTGTCTGTCTCATTCTGTCTTTCACACTCATCGCTTCCCCTCTCTGTCTCATTCTGTCTGTCACACTCATCTCTTCCCCTCTTTGTCTCATTCTGTCAGTCACAATCATCTCTTCCTACCTCTGTCTCATTCTGTCTGTCTCATTCTGTCTGTCACACTCATCTCTTCCCCTCTCTGTATCATTCTGTCTGTCTCATTTTGTCTGTCACACTCATCTCTTCCTCTCTCTGTCTCATTCTGTCTGTCACACTAATCTCTTTCCCTCTCTGTCTCATTATGTCTGTCTCATTCTGTCTTTCACACTCATCTCTTCACCTCTGTCTCATTCTGTCTGTCTCATTCTGTCTTTCACATTCATCTCTTCCCCTCTCTGTCTCATTCTGTCTGTCTCATTCTGTCTGTCACACTCATCTCTTCTCCTCTCTCTCATTCTGTCTGTCACACTCATCTCTTCTCCTCTGTCTCATTCTGTCTGTCACACTCATCTCGTCTCCTCTGTCTCATTCTGTCTTTCACACTCATCTCTTCCCCTCTCTGTCTCATTCTGTCTGTCTCATTCTGTCTGTCACACTCATCTCTTCCCCTCTCTGTCTCATTCTCTCTGTCACACTCATCTCTTTCCCTCTCTGTCTCATTCTGTCTGTCTCATTCTGTCTGACACACTCATCTCTTCTCCTCTGTCTCATTCTGTCTGTCTCATTCTGTCTTTCACACTCATTGCTTCCCCTCTCTGTCTCATTCTGTCTGTCACACTCATCTCTTCCCCTCTTTGCCTCATTCTGTCTGTCACAATCATCTCTTCCTACCTCTGTCTCATTCTGTCTGTCTCATTCTGTCTGTCACACTCATCTCTTCCCCTCTCTGTATCATTCTGTCTGTCTCATTTTGTCTGTCACACTCATCTCTTCCTCTCTCTGTCTCATTCTGTCTGTCACACTAATCTCTTTCCCTCTCTGTCTAATTCTGTCTGTCTCATCATGTCTGTCACATTCATCTCTTCCCCTCTCTATCTCATTCTGTCTGTCTCATTCTGTCTTTCACACTCATCGCTTCTGTCTCTCTGTCTCATTCTGTCTGTCACACTCATCTCGTCTCTTCTGTCTCATTCAGTCTGTCTCATTCTGTCTGTCACACTAATCTCTACCTCCCTCTGTCTCATTCTGTCTGTCACACTAATCTCTTCCTGTCTCTGTCTCATTCTGTCTGTCACACTCATCTCTTCCCCTCTCTGTCTCATTCTGTCTGTCACACTCATCTCTTCCCCTCTCTGTCTCATTCTGTCTGTCTCATTCTGTCTATCACACTCATCTCTTCCTCTCTGTCTCATTCTGTCTGTCACACTCATCTCTTCCCCTCTCTATCTCATTCTGTCTGTCTCATTCTGTCTGTCACACTCATCTCTTCCCCTCTCTGTCTCATTCTGTCTCTCACACTCATCACTTCCCCTCTCTGACTCATCCTGTCTGTCACAATCATCTCTTCCCCTCTCTGTCTCATTCTGTCTGTCACACTCATCTCTTCCCCTCTCTGTCTCATTCTGTCTTTCTCATTCTGTCTTTCACACTCATCTCTTCCCCTCTCTGTCTCATTCTGTCTGTCTCATTCTGTCTTTCACACTTATCTCTTCCTCATTCTGTCTCATTCTGTCTGTCTCATTCTGTCTTTCACACACATCTCTTCTCCTCTGTCTCATTCTGTCTGTCTCATTCTGTCTGACACACTCATCTCTTCTCCTCAGTCTCATTCTGTCTGTGTCATTCTGTCTTTCACACACATCTCTTCTCCTCTGTCTAATTCTGTCTGTCTCATTCTGTCTGTCACACTCATCTCTTCCCCTCTCTGTCTCATTCTGTCTGTCACACTCATCTCTTTCACTCTCTGTCTCATTCTGTCTGTCTCATTCTGTCTGACACACTCATCTCTTCCCCTCTCTGTCTCATTCTGTCTGTGTCATTCTGTCTGTCACACTCATCTCTTCCACCCTCTGTCTCATTCTGTCTGTGTCATTCTGTATTTCACACTCATCTCTTCCCCTCTCTGTCTAATTCTGTCTGTCTCATTCTGTCTGTCACACTCATCTCTTCCCCTCTCTGTCTCATTCTGTCTTTCACACTCATCTCTTTCCCTCTCTGTCTCATTCTGTCTGTCTCATTCTGTCTGACACACTCATCTCTTCTCCTCTGTCTCATTCTGTCTGTCTCATTCTGTCTTTCACACTCATCGCTCCCCTCTCTGTCTCATTCTGTCTGTCACACTCATCTCTTCCCCTCTTTGTCTCATTCTGTCTGTCACAATAATCTCTTCCATCCTCTGTCTCATTCTGTCTGTCTCATTCTGTCTGTCACACTCATCTCTTCCCCTCTCTGTATCATTCTGTCTGTCTCATTTTGTCTTTCACACTCATCTCTTCCCCTCTGTCTCATTCTGTCTGTCACACTCAACTCCTCTCCTCTGTCTCATTCTGTCTGTCTCATTCTGTCTGTCACACTCATCTCTTCCCCTCTCTGTCTCATTCTGTCTGTCTCATTCTGTCTGTCACACTCATCTCTTCTCCTCTCTCTCATTCTGTCTGTCACACTCATCTCTTCTCCTCTGTCTCATTCTGTCTGTCACACTCATCTCGTCTCCTCTGTCTCATTCTGTCTTTCACACTCATCTCTTCCCCTCTCTGTCTCATTCTGTCTGTCTCATTCTGTCTGTCACACTCATCTCTTCCCCTCTCTGTCTCATTCTGTCTGTCTCATTCTGTCTTTCACACTCATCACTTCCCCTCTCTGTCTCATTCTGTCTGTCACACTCATCTCTTCTCCTCTGTCTCATTCTGTCTTTCACACTCATCTCTTCTCCTCTGTCTCATTCTGTCTGTCTAATTCTGTCTTTCACACTCATCTCTTCCCCTCTCTGTCTCATTCTGTCTGTGTCATTCTGTCTGTCACACTCATCTCTTCCACCCTCTGTCTCATTCTGTCTGTCTCATTCTGTCTGACACAGTCATCTCTTCTCCTCTGTCTCATTCTGTCTGTCTCATTCTGTCTTTCACACTCATCGCTTCCTCTCTCTGTCTCATTCTGTCTGTCACACTCATCTCTTCCCCTCTTTGTCTCATTCTGTCTGTCACAATCATCTCTTCCATCCTCTGTCTCATTCTGTCTGTCTCATTCTGTCTGTCACACTCATCTCTTCCCCTCTCTGTATCATTCTGTCTGTCTCATTTTGTCTTTCACACTCATCTCTTCCCCTCTGTCTCATTCTGTCTGTCACACTCAACTCCTCTCCTCTGTCTCATTCTGTCTGTCTCATTCTGTCTGTCACACTCATCTCTTCCCCTCTCTGTCTCATTCTGTCTGTCTCATTCTGTCTGTCACACTCATCTCTTCTCCTCTCTCTCATTCTGTCTGTCACACTCATCTCTTCTCCTCTGTCTCATTCTGTCTGTCACACTCATCTCGTCTCCTCTGTCTCATTCTGTCTTTCACACTCATCTCTTCCCCTCTATGTCTCATTCTGTCTGTCTCATTCTGTCTTTCACACTCATCGCTTCCCCTCTCTGTCTCATTCTGTCTGTCACACTCATCTCTTCTCCTCTGTCTCATTCTGTCTTTCACACTCATCTCTTCTCCTCTGTCTCATTCTGTCTGTCTAATTCTGTCTTTCACACTCATCTCTTCCCCTCTCTGTCTCATTCTGTCTGTGTCATTCTGTCTGTCACACTCATCTCTTCCACCCTCTGTCTCATTCTGTCTGTCACACTCATCTCTTTCCCTCTCTGTCTCATTCTGTCTGTCTCATTCTGTCTGACGCGCTCATCTCTTCCCCTCTCTGTCTCATTCTGTCTGTCACACTCATCCCTTTCCCTCTCTGTCTCATTCTGTCTGTCTCATTCTGTCTGACACACTCATCTCTTCTCCTCAGTCTCATTCTGTCTGTGTCATTCTGTATTTCACACTCATCTCTTCCCCTCTCTGTCTAATTCTGTCTGTCTCATTCTGTCTGTCACACTCATCTCTTCCCCTCTCTGTCTCATTCTGTCTGTCACACTCATCTCTTTCCCTCTCTGTCTCATTCTGTCTGTCTCATTCTGTCTGACACACTCATCTCTTCTCCTCTGTCTCATTCTGTCTGTCTCATTCTGTCTTTCACACTCATCGCTTCCCCTCTCTGTCTCATTCTGTCTGTCACACTCATCTCTTCCCCTCTTTGTCTCATTCTGTCAGTCACAATCATCTCTTCCTACCTCTGTCTCATTCTGTCTGTCTCATTCTGTCTGTCACACTCATCTCTTCCCCTCTCTGTATCATTCTGTCTGTCTCATTTTGTCTGTCACACTCATCTCTTCCTCTCTCTGTCTCATTCTGTCTGTCACACTAATCTCTTTCCCTCTCTGTCTCATTATGTCTGTCTCATTCTGTCTTTCACACTCATCTCTTCACCTCTGTCTCATTCTGTCTGTCTCATTCTGTCTTTCACATTCATCTCTTCCCCTCTCTGTCTCATTCTGTCTGTCTCATTCTGTCTGTCACACTCATCTCTTCTCCTCTCTCTCATTCTGTCTGTCACACTCATCTCTTCTCCTCTGTCTCATTCTGTCTGTCACACTCATCTCGTCTCCTCTGTCTCATTCTGTCTTTCACACTCATCTCTTCCCCTCTCTGTCTCATTCTGTCTGTCTCATTCTGTCTGTCACACTCATCTCTTCCCCTCTCTGTCTCATTCTCTCTGTCACACTCATCTCTTTCCCTCTCTGTCTCATTCTGTCTGTCTCATTCTGTCTGACACACTCATCTCTTCTCCTCTGTCTCATTCTGTCTGTCTCATTCTGTCTTTCACACTCATTGCTTCCCCTCTCTGTCTCATTCTGTCTGTCACACTCATCTCTTCCCCTCTTTGCCTCATTCTGTCTGTCACAATCATCTCTTCCTACCTCTGTCTCATTCTGTCTGTCTCATTCTGTCTGTCACACTCATCTCTTCCCCTCTCTGTATCATTCTGTCTGTCTCATTTTGTCTGTCACACTCATCTCTTCCTCTCTCTGTCTCATTCTGTCTGTCACACTAATCTCTTTCCCTCTCTGTCTAATTCTGTCTGTCTCATCATGTCTGTCACATTCATCTCTTCCCCTCTCTATCTCATTCTGTCTGTCTCATTCTGTCTTTCACACTCATCGCTTCTGTCTCTCTGTCTCATTCTGTCTGTCACACTCATCTCGTCTCTTCTGTCTCATTCAGTCTGTCTCATTCTGTCTGTCACACTAATCTCTACCTCCCTCTGTCTCATTCTGTCTGTCACACTAATCTCTTCCTGTCTCTGTCTCATTCTGTCTGTCACACTCATCTCTTCCCCTCTCTGTCTCATTCTGTCTGTCACACTCATCTCTTCCCCTCTCTGTCTCATTCTGTCTGTCTCATTCTGTCTATCACACTCATCTCTTCCTCTCTGTCTCATTCTGTCTGTCACACTCATCTCTTCCCCTCTCTATCTCATTCTGTCTGTCTCATTCTGTCTGTCACACTCATCTCTTCCCCTCTCTGTCTCATTCTGTCTCTCACACTCATCACTTCCCCTCTCTGACTCATCCTGTCTGTCACAATCATCTCTTCCCCTCTCTGTCTCATTCTGTCTGTCACACTCATCTCTTCCCCTCTCTGTCTCATTCTGTCTTTCTCATTCTGTCTTTCACACTCATCTCTTCCCCTCTCTGTCTCATTCTGTCTGTCTCATTCTGTCTTTCACACTTATCTCTTCCTCATTCTGTCTCATTCTGTCTGTCTCATTCTGTCTTTCACACACATCTCTTCTCCTCTGTCTCATTCTGTCTGTCTCATTCTGTCTGACACACTCATCTCTTCTCCTCAGTCTCATTCTGTCTGTGTCATTCTGTCTTTCACACACATCTCTTCTCCTCTGTCTAATTCTGTCTGTCTCATTCTGTCTGTCACACTCATCTCTTCCCCTCTCTGTCTCATTCTGTCTGTCACACTCATCTCTTTCACTCTCTGTCTCATTCTGTCTGTCTCATTCTGTCTGACACACTCATCTCTTCCCCTCTCTGTCTCATTCTGTCTGTGTCATTCTGTCTGTCACACTCATCTCTTCCACCCTCTGTCTCATTCTGTCTGTGTCATTCTGTATTTCACACTCATCTCTTCCCCTCTCTGTCTAATTCTGTCTGTCTCATTCTGTCTGTCACACTCATCTCTTCCCCTCTCTGTCTCATTCTGTCTGTCACACTCATCTCTTTCCCTCTCTGTCTCATTCTGTCTGTCTCATTCTGTCTGACACACTCATCTCTTCTCCTCTGTCTCATTCTGTCTGTCTCATTCTGTCTTTCACACTCATCGCTCCCCTCTCTGTCTCATTCTGTCTGTCACACTCATCTCTTCCCCTCTTTGTCTCATTCTGTCTGTCACAATAATCTCTTCCATCCTCTGTCTCATTCTGTCTGTCTCATTCTGTCTGTCACACTCATCTCTTCCCCTCTCTGTATCATTCTGTCTGTCTCATTTTGTCTTTCACACTCATCTCTTCCCCTCTGTCTCATTCTGTCTGTCACACTCAACTCCTCTCCTCTGTCTCATTCTGTCTGTCTCATTCTGTCTGTCACACTCATCTCTTCCCCTCTCTGTCTCATTCTGTCTGTCTCATTCTGTCTGTCACACTCATCTCTTCTCCTCTCTCTCATTCTGTCTGTCACACTCATCTCTTCTCCTCTGTCTCATTCTGTCTGTCACACTCATCTCGTCTCCTCTGTCTCATTCTGTCTTTCACACTCATCTCTTCCCCTCTCTGTCTCATTCTGTCTGTCTCATTCTGTCTGTCACACTCATCTCTTCCCCTCTCTGTCTCATTCTGTCTGTCTCATTCTGTCTTTCACACTCATCACTTCCCCTCTCTGTCTCATTCTGTCTGTCACACTCATCTCTTCTCCTCTGTCTCATTCTGTCTTTCACACTCATCTCTTCTCCTCTGTCTCATTCTGTCTGTCTAATTCTGTCTTTCACACTCATCTCTTCCCCTCTCTGTCTCATTCTGTCTGTGTCATTCTGTCTGTCACACTCATCTCTTCCACCCTCTGTCTCATTCTGTCTGTCACACTCATCTCTTTCCCTCTCTGTCTCATTCTGTCTGTCTCATTCTGTCTGACGTGCTCATCTCTTCCCCTCTCTGTCTCATTCTGTCTGTCACACTCATCCCTTTCCCTCTCTGTCTCATTCAGTCTGTCTCATTCTGTCTGTCACACTAATCTCTACCTCCCTCTGTCTCATTCTGTCTGTCACACTAATCTCTTCCTGTCTCTGTCTCATTCTGTCTGTCACACTCATCTCTTCCCCTCTCTGTCTCATTCTGTCTGTCACACTCATCTCTTCCCCTCTCTGTCTCATTCTGTCTGTCTCATTCTGTCTATCACACTCATCTCTTCCTCTCTGTCTCATTCTGTCTGTCACACTCATCTCTTCCCCTCTCTATCTCATTCTGTCTGTCTCATTCTGTCTGTCACACTCATCTCTTCCCCTCTCTGTCTCATTCTGTCTCTCACACTCATCACTTCCCCTCTCTGACTCATCCTGTCTGTCACAATCATCTCTTCCCCTCTCTGTCTCATTCTGTCTGTCACACTCATCTCTTCCCCTCTCTGTCTCATTCTGTCTTTCTCATTCTGTCTTTCACACTCATCTCTTCCCCTCTCTGTCTCATTCTGTCTGTCTCATTCTGTCTTTCACACTTATCTCTTCCTCATTCTGTCTCATTCTGTCTGTCTCATTCTGTCTTTCACACACATCTCTTCTCCTCTGTCTCATTCTGTCTGTCTCATTCTGTCTGACACACTCATCTCTTCTCCTCAGTCTCATTCTGTCTGTGTCATTCTGTCTTTCACACACATCTCTTCTCCTCTGTCTAATTCTGTCTGTCTCATTCTGTCTGTCACACTCATCTCTTCCCCTCTCTGTCTCATTCTGTCTGTCACACTCATCTCTTTCACTCTCTGTCTCATTCTGTCTGTCTCATTCTGTCTGACACACTCATCTCTTCCCCTCTCTGTCTCATTCTGTCTGTGTCATTCTGTCTGTCACACTCATCTCTTCCACCCTCTGTCTCATTCTGTCTGTGTCATTCTGTATTTCACACTCATCTCTTCCCCTCTCTGTCTAATTCTGTCTGTCTCATTCTGTCTGTCACACTCATCTCTTCCCCTCTCTGTCTCATTCTGTCTGTCACACTCATCTCTTTCCCTCTCTGTCTCATTCTGTCTGTCTCATTCTGTCTGACACACTCATCTCTTCTCCTCTGTCTCATTCTGTCTGTCTCATTCTGTCTTTCACACTCATCGCTCCCCTCTCTGTCTCATTCTGTCTGTCACACTCATCTCTTCCCCTCTTTGTCTCATTCTGTCTGTCACAATAATCTCTTCCATCCTCTGTCTCATTCTGTCTGTCTCATTCTGTCTGTCACACTCATCTCTTCCCCTCTCTGTATCATTCTGTCTGTCTCATTTTGTCTTTCACACTCATCTCTTCCCCTCTGTCTCATTCTGTCTGTCACACTCAACTCCTCTCCTCTGTCTCATTCTGTCTGTCTCATTCTGTCTGTCACACTCATCTCTTCCCCTCTCTGTCTCATTCTGTCTGTCTCATTCTGTCTGTCACACTCATCTCTTCTCCTCTCTCTCATTCTGTCTGTCACACTCATCTCTTCTCCTCTGTCTCATTCTGTCTGTCACACTCATCTCGTCTCCTCTGTCTCATTCTGTCTTTCACACTCATCTCTTCCCCTCTCTGTCTCATTCTGTCTGTCTCATTCTGTCTGTCACACTCATCTCTTCCCCTCTCTGTCTCATTCTGTCTGTCTCATTCTGTCTTTCACACTCATCACTTCCCCTCTCTGTCTCATTCTGTCTGTCACACTCATCTCTTCTCCTCTGTCTCATTCTGTCTTTCACACTCATCTCTTCTCCTCTGTCTCATTCTGTCTGTCTAATTCTGTCTTTCACACTCATCTCTTCCCCTCTCTGTCTCATTCTGTCTGTGTCATTCTGTCTGTCACACTCATCTCTTCCACCCTCTGTCTCATTCTGTCTGTCACACTCATCTCTTTCCCTCTCTGTCTCATTCTGTCTGTCTCATTCTGTCTGACGAGCTCATCTCTTCCCCTCTCTGTCTCATTCTGTCTGTCACACTCATCCCTTTCCCTCTCTGTCTCATTCTGTCTGTCTCATTCTGTCTGACACACTCATCTCTTCTCCTCAGTCTCATTCTGTCTGTGTCATTCTGTATTTCACACTCATCTCTTCCCCTCTCTGTCTAATTCTGTCTGTCTCATTCTGTCTGTCACACTCATCTCTTCCCCTCTCTGTCTCATTCTGTCTGTCACACTCATCTCTTTCCCTCTCTGTCTCATTCTGTCTGTCTCATTCTGTCTGACACACTCATCTCTTCTCCTCTTTCTCATTCTGTCTGTCTCATTCTGTCTTTCACACTCATCGCTTCCCCTCTCTGTCTCATTCTGTCTGTCACACTCATCTCTTCCCCTCTTTGTCTCATTCTGTCTGTCACAATCATCTCTTCCTACCTCTGTCTCATTCTGTCTGTCTCATTCTGTCTGTCACACTCATCTCTTCCCCTCACTATCTCATTCTGTCTGTCTCATTCTGTCTTTCACACTCATCGCTTCTGTCTCTCTGTCTCATTCTGTCTGTCACACTCATCTCGTCTCTTCTGTCTCATTCAGTCTGTCTCATTCTGTCTGTCACACTAATCTCTACCTCCCTCTGTCTCATTCTGTCTGTCACACTAATCTCTTCCTGTCTCTGTCTCATTCTGTCTGTCACACTCATCTCTTCCCCTCTCTGTCTCATTCTGTCTGTCACACTCATCTCTTCCCCTCTCTGTCTCATTCTGTCTGTCTCATTCTGTCTGTCACACTCATCTCTTCCTCTCTGTCTCATTCTGTCTGTCACACTCATCTCTTCCCCTCTGTATCTCATTCTGTCTGTCTCATTCTGTCTGTCACACTCATCTCTTCCCCTCTCTGTCTCATTCTGTCTCTCACACTCATCACTTCCCCTCTCTGACTCATCCTGTCTGTCACAATCATCTCTTCTCCTCTGTCTTGTTTTGTCTTTCTCATTCTGTCTTTCACACTCATCTCTTCCCCTCTCTGTCTCATTCTGTCTGTCTCATTCTGTCTTTCACACTTATCTCTTCCTCATTCTGTCTCATTCTGTCTGTCTCATTCTGTCTTTCACACACATCTCTTCTCCTCTGTCTCATTCTGTCTGTCTCATTCTGTCTGACACACTCATCTCTTCTCCTCAGTCTCATTCTGTCTGTGTCATTCTGTATTTCACACTCATCTCTTCCCCTCTCTGTCTAATTCTGTCTGTCTCATTCTGTCTGTCACACTCATCTCTTCCCCTCTCTGTCTCATTCTGTCTGTCACACTCATCTCTTTCCCTCTCTGTCTCATTCTGTCTGTCTCATTCTGTCTGACACACTCATCTCTTCTCCTCTGTCTCATTCTGTCTGTCTAATTCTGTCTTTCACACTCATCTCTTCCCCTCTCTGTCTCATTCTGTCTGTGTCATTCTGTCTGTCACACTCATCTCTTCCACCCTCTGTCTCATTCTGTCTGTGTCATTCTGTATTTCACACTCATCTCTTCCCCTCTCTGTCTAATTCTGTCTGTCTCATTCTGTCTGTCACACTCATCTCTTCCCCTCTCTGTCTCATTCTGTCTGTCACACTCATCTCTTTCCCTCTCTGTCTCATTCTGTCTGTCTCATTCTGTCTGACACACTCATCTCTTCTCCTCTGTCTCATTCTGTCTGTCTCATTCTGTCTTTCACACTCATCGCTTCCCCTCTCTGTCTCATTCTGTCTGTCACACTCATCTCTTCCCCTCTTTGTCTCATTCTGTCTGTCACAATAATCTCTTCCATCCTCTGTCTCATTCTGTCTGTCTCATTCTGTCTGTCACACTCATCTCTTCCCCTCTCTGTATCATTCTGTCTGTCTCATTTTGTCTTTCACACTCATCTCTTCCCCTCTGTCTCATTCTGTCTGTCACACTCAACTCCTCTCCTCTGTCTCATTCTGTCTGTCTCATTCTGTCTGTCACACCCATCTCTTCCCCTCTCTGTCTCATTCTGTCTGTCTCATTCTGTCTGTCACACTCATCTCTTCTCCTCTCTCTCATTCTGTCTGTCACACTCATCTCTTCTCCTCTGTCTCATTCTGTCTGTCACACTCATCTCGTCTCCTCTGTCTCATTCTGTCTTTCACACTCATCTCTTCCCCTCTCTGTCTCATTCTGTCTGTCTCATTCTGTCTTTCACACTCATCGCTTCCCCTCTCTGTCTCATTCTGTCTGTCTCATTCTGTCTTTCACACTCATCACTTCCCCTCTCTGTCTCATTCTGTCTGTCACACTCATCTCTTCTCCTCTGTCTCATTCTGTCTTTCACACTCATCTCTTCTCCTCTGTCTCATTATGTCTGTCTAATTCTGTCTTTCACACTCATCTCTTCCCCTCTCTGTCTCATTCTGTCTGTGTCATTCTGTCTGTCACACTTATCTCTTCCACCCTCTGTCTCATTCTGTCTGTCACACTCATCTCTTTCCCTCTCTGTCTCATTCTGTCTGTCTCATTCTGTCTGACGCGCTCATCTCTTCCCCTCTCTGTCTCATTCTGTCTGTCACACTCATCCCTTTCCCTCTCTGTCTCATTCTGTCTGTCTCATTCTGTCTGACACACTCATCTCTTCTCCTCAGTCTCATTCTGTCTGTGTCATTCTGTATTTCACACTCATCTCTTCCCCTCTCTGTCTAATTCTGTCTGTCTCATTCTGTCTGTCACAATCATCTCTTCCCCTCTCTGTCTCATTCTGTCTGTCACACTCATCTCTTTCCCTCTCTGTCTCATTCTGTCTGTCTCATTCTGTCTGACACACTCATCTCTTCTCCTCTGTCTCATTCTGTCTGTCTCATTCTGTCTTTCACACTCATCGCTTCCCCTCTCTGTCTCATTCTGTCTGTCACACTCATCTCTTCCCCTCTTTGTCTCATTCTGTCTGTCACAATCATCTCTTCCTACCTCTGTCTCATTCTGTCTGTCTCATTCTGTCTGTCACACTCATCTCTTCCCCTCTCTGTATCATTCTGTCTGTCTCATTTTGTCTGTCACACTCATCTCTTCCTCTCTCTGTCTCATTCTGTCTGTCACAATAATCTCTTTCCCTCTCTGTCTCATTCTGTCTGTCTCATTCTGTCTTTCACACTCATCTCTTCACCTCTGTCTCATTCTGTCTGTCTCATTCTGTCTTTCACATTCATCTCTTCCCCTCTCTGTCTCATTCTGTCTGTCTCATTCTGTCTGTCACACTCATCTCTTCTCCTCTCTCTCATTCTGTCTGTAACACTCATCTCTTCTCCTCTGTCTCATTCTGTCTGTCACACTCATCTCGTCTCCTCTGTCTCATTCTGTCTTTCACACTCATCTCTTCCCCTCTCTGTCTCATTCTGTCTGTCTCATTCTGTCTTTCACACTCATCTCCTCCCCTCTCTGTCTCATTCTGTCTGTCTCATTCTGTCTTTCACACTCATCGCTTCCCCTCTCTGTCTCATTCTGTCTGTCACACTCATCTCTTCTCCTCTGTCTCATTCTGTCTTTCACACTCATCTCTTCTCCTCTGTCTCATTCTGTCTGTCTAATTCTGTCTTTCACACTCATCTCTTCCCCTCTCTGTCTCATTCTGTCTGTGTCATTCTGTCTGTCACACTCATCTCTTCCACCCTCTGTCTCATTCTGTCTGTCACACTAATCTCTTTCCCTCTCTGTCTCATTCTGTCTGTCTCATTCTGTCTGACGCGCTCATCTCTTCCCCTCTCTGTCTCATTCTGTCTGTCACACTCATCCCTTTCCCTCTCTGTCTCATTCTGTCTGTCTCATTCTGTCTGACACACTCATCTCTCCTCAGTCTCATTCTGTATGTGTCATTCTGTATTTCACACTCATCTCTTCCCCTCTCTGTCTAATTCTGTCTGTCTCATTCCGTCTGTCACACTCATCTCTTCCCCTCTCTGTCTCATTCTCTCTGTCACACTCATCTCTTTCCCTCTCTGTCTCATTCTGTCTGTCTCATTCTGTCTGACACACTCATCTCTTCTCCTCTGTCTCATTCTGTCTGTCTCATTCTGTCTTTCACACTCATCGCTTCCCCTCTCTGTCTCATTCTGTCTGTCACACTCATCTCTTCCCCTCTTTGCCTCATTCTGTCTGTCACAATCATCTCTTCCTACCTCTGTCTCATTCTGTCTGTCTCATTCTGTCTGTCACACTCATCTCTTCCCCTCTCTGTATCATTCTGTCTGTCTCATTTTGTCTGTCACACTCATCTCTTCCTCTCTCTGTCTCATTCTGTCTGTCACACTCATCTCTTCCCCTCTCTATCTCATTCTGTCCGTCTCATTCTGTCTGTCACACTCATCTCTTCCCCTCTCTGTCTCATTCTGTCTGTCTCATTCTGTCTTTCACACTCATCGCTTCCCCTCTCTGTCTCATTCTGTCTTTCTCATTCTGTCTGTCACACTACTCTCTACCCCCCTCTGTCTCATTCTGTCTGTCACACTAATCTCTACCCCCCTCTGTCTCATTCTGTCTGTCACACTCATCTCTTCCCCTCTCTGTCTCATTCTGTCTGTCACACTCATCTCTTTCCCTCTCTGTCTAATTCTGTCTGTCTCATCATGTCTGTCACATTCATCTCTTCCCCTCTCTATCTCATTCTCTCTGTCTCATTCTGTCTTTCACACTCATCGCTTCTGTCTCTCTGTCTCATTCTGTCTGTCACACTCATCTCGTCTCTTCTGTCTCATTCAGTCTGTCTCATTCTGTCTGTCACACTAATCTCTACCTCCCTCTGTCTCATTCTGTCTGTCACACTAATCTCTTCCTGTCTCTGTCTCATTCTGTCTGTCACAATCATCTCTTCCCCTCTCTGTCTCATTCTGTCTGTCACACTCATCTCTTCCCCTCTCTGTCTCATTCTGTTTGTCTCATTCTGTCTGTCACACTCATCTCTTCCTCTCTGTCTCATTCTGTCTGTCACACTCATCTCTTCCCCTCTCTATCTCATTCTGTCTGTCTCATTCTGTCTGTCACACTCATCTCTTCCCCTCTCTGTCTCATTCTGTCTCTCACACTCATCACTTCCCCTCTCTGACTCATCCTGTCTGTCACAATCATCTCTTCTCCTCTGTCTTGTTTTGTCTTTCTCATTCTGTCTTTCACACTCATCTCTTTCCATCACTGTCTCATTCTGTCTGTCTCATTCTGTCTGTCTCATTCTGTCTGT
>NC_048567.1:7879876-7904876 GCF_013265735.2 Oncorhynchus mykiss | reverse complement strand
TTATAACTTAGATAGTCATGTTGATAATAGAACAGGCTTTCAAATTATGTCTACCTGACCCTGATTACGATTTATAATGGAAGGTTTCTGGATTGCGTAAACAACAACAGTAATTGTGTGATGGCAGGGATGCAAGGTTGTGTTCCAAACAACACAACTACAAGTGTGTTTGCACTACATCCTCAATGGCACAGTTAAGAGAGCTTAAAGAGAGCTCAGTACCTTATAGTTAGCTAAAGACTCTTCTTTGAGTCATAAAAGTGCATTGAAATGACTTAGAGAACTGTGTACACTTCACAGAGGTGTGTGTCCACTTGGAGACACCAGTTAGTCCTCTCACTCAAACCCTTGTCATGTTCTTTGTCTTATGTTGCACCTACCACACATTTTCCAGAAATATTCGTATCATGTTACTGAATGTATCCAGAGTATTTTCTAATTTCGTTAAACAAATGCGGCAACAAGTACAGTAAATGTAAAATGCACATAAAGTCGACAGCGTAATGTTTGGATTTAGTCTGGTGAACTGTTGATGATCATTACACAGGTGTGCCTTGTGCTGGGGACATAAAAGGACACTCTAAAATGTGCAGTTTTGACACACAACATAATACCAAAGATCTCTCAAGTTTTGAGGGAGTGTGCAATTGGCACGATGACCTCTGGAATGTCCACCAGAGCTGTTGCCAGAAAATGTCATGTGTATTTCTCTACCAGGTTTTTTTATGTTACAACACAGAACATTCAAATGCCTTTCTTGCAAATTCAAAACCCATCAGTGCAATGATCAAAAACAATGTAATACTAGAAAAAACACAAGAAATAAGAATAAGTAAATTAAATACACAATAAAGTAAGTATACTATACACAGGAAATATTTAAAAAGTAATATCCAATACCAGATTTACATGTGCAGGATACTGTAGTGATGGAGGTAGATATGTATAGGGGTAAGGTGACAGGGATACTGGAGTAATAGAGGTAGATATGTATAGGGGTAAGGTGACAGGGATACTGGAGTGATGGAGATAGATATGTATAGAGGTAAGGGGACAGGGATACTGGAGTGATGGAGGTAGATATGTATAGAGGTAAGGTGACAGGGATACTGGAGTGATGGAGGTAGATATGTATAGAGGTAAGGTGACAGGGATACTGGAGTGATGGAGGTAGATATGTATAGAGGTAAGGGGACAGGGATACTGGAGTGATGGAGATAGATATGTATAGAGGTAAGGGGACAGGGATACTGGAGTGATGGAGGTAGATATGTATAGAGGTAAGGTGACAGGGATACTGGAGTGATGGAGGTAGATATGTATAGAGGTAAGGGGACAGGGATACTGGAGTGATGGTGGTAGATATGTATAGAGGTAAGGGGACAGGGATACTGGAGTGATGGAGGTAGATATGTATAGAGGTAAGGGGACAGGGATACTGGAGTGATGGAGGTAGATATGTATAGAGGTAAGGTGACTAGGCAACAGGATATAAGATAAACAGTAGCAACAGCTTGTATGTGAGTAGTTGTGGGGATGTGGAGAGTCAGTATAAATGTGTGTGCATGTTGAGTGAGCAGATGATGGAGTGAGTGAGTGTATGTGTGTTGGAGTGAAAGTGTGTGAGTGTATGTGTGTTGGAGTGACAGTGAGTGAGTGTATGTGTGTTAGTGTGTAGGGCCCTGTGAGTGTGCATAGAGACAGTGTGTTAGTGTGTAGGGCCCTGTGAGTGTGCATAGAGACAGTGTGTTAGTGTGTAGGGCCCTGTGAGTGTGCATAGAGACAGTGTGTTAGTGTGTAGGGCCCTGTGAGTGTGCATAGAGACAGTGTGTTAGTGTGTAGGGCCCTGTGAGTGTGCTTAGAGACAGTGTGTTAGTGTGTAGGGCCCTGTGAGTGTGCATAGAGACAGTGTGTTAGTGTGTAGGGCCCTGTGAGTGTGCATAGAGACAGTGTGTTAGTGTGTAGGGCACTGTGAGTGTGCATAGAGACAGTGTGTTAGTGTGTAGGGCCCTGTGAGTGTGCATAGAGACAAATAAACGCTCAATAAAGATACAAGGTTAACTCAGATAGTCCATGTAGCTATTTTGTTATCTATTTATCAGTCGTATTGCTTGGGGATAGAAGCTGTTCAAGAGCCTGTTGGTGTCAGACTTGATGCATCGGTACCTCTTGCCATGTGGCAGCAGAGAAAGTAGTCTATTGGTGGTTGGGTGGTTGGTTTTTTTTCATACCGCCTGATATAGTGGTCCCGGATGGCAGGGAGCTCGGTCCCAGTGATGTACTGGGCTGTCCGCACAACCCTCTGTAGCGCCATGCGATCAAGAGTGGTGCTGCTGCCAAGCCAAGCGGAGGTTGCAGCCAGTCAATGCTCTCAGTTGTACAGCTGTAGAACCTTTTTAGGATTTGAGGGCTCATGGCAAACTTTTAAACCTCCTGAGGGGAAAGAGGCAATGTCCTGCCTTCTTCACGACTTCACGACTCCAACGTTGTTTTAGAGAATTTGGCAGTACATCCAGTACAGACTCACAACCGTACACCACCTGTAAGGCATCGTGTGGACGAGCGGTTTGCTGATGTCAACGTTGTGACAAGGTGGCCTTTTTGCAAAAACTCCCACACTACCTGACATCTTTACTTAGGCATAGAAGTATGAGTTACCATACTCAATCACATGGATGGCCAACTGTGGCAATCCCATCTGTTGCTACAGACTCAGAAAAAACAGCTGTTCGTTTCTTTGCACCCCATGTATGGAACAATCTTCAGAGTTCCCTACAAATGGATGTATTGGTGCCTTTCAGGCATTTCAGTGTTCATTGAGGACCTCTGCTGAGGAATGTGATTGATTTCATGAATGTACTTTATTTTATTGTTTTCTCTTTGTATTTATTTTCTGGTGTATTTCCTATGTGTCATTTGTTGTGTAATTGTGAGATGGAAAAGAGACCTTGATCTCAATGGGACTCCCTGTTAAAATAAAGGATGAGATGTGTATTTATTTCATCTGTGTGTGGTAGATGAGATGTGTTATTGTTTAGTGTTGTTTTGTTAATGACACTAATTAGTTCAGTTCCCCTCTGCTGCTGCTCTGAATAGCCAATCAGAAGTCCCGCTGTGAGATCATCTGCTAGAGATGAGGTAATGGTTGCTGTGTGTATGTCACAAGTGACAGGGCCATTCTCTTTATATTACGTATCAGCATGTCTTATTATTTGGCATCATGTCTATTTATGAGTGCCTTTTAATCACGTGTGTTGTTTACAACGATTATCTTTCACTTAATTCCTTACATTCTCACGTGTGAAATTTAGTGATTCCATCAATTGGCATGGACTACAGTGACATTGAGACTGTTGCCAATTCCCTATCCCCTCCTCCCTCCCAAAAGGAATTGCTAAACACGCCCCAGAACTAGAGTCAAAAGGAACTGGAATGTATTTTCAGCACGCCATTCAGACTGGGGACCTCTCCACCGACAACATCCAACTCATTGCTGCTGATTGCTGCTCCTCTCCACTGTTCACCTGCTGTGGGAAGAAGACACTACTCATACAAGGCTCTCTAGAGCACTCCTAAAGGAAAGGGATTGCTTAGAGTAGGACTCTAATTGTTGCCAGTAGATGCTCTAATCGTATGTTGTGCGACTACAGACACAGGGGACACACCCGCAGCTGTGAGAGGTTACACCCAACGCTACAACCCAGCAGGCCTGGTGTAGAGCAAGAGACAACCACCGACCACCGAACCTGCTATTGATGAGCCATCCACTACCGGACCAGCCATCCACTACTGGACCAGCCATCCACTACTGGACCAGCCATCCACTACTGGACCAGTCATCCACTACTGGACCAGCCATCCACTACTGGACCAGCCATCCACTACTGGACCAGCCATCCACTGCCGGACCAGCCATCCACTACCGGACCAGCCCAGCCATCCACTACGGGCCCAGCCCAGCCATCCACTACTAGACCAGCTATCCACTACCAGACCAGCCATCCACTACTAGACCAGCCATCCACTACCAGACCAGCCATCCACTACCGGACCAGCCATCCACTACCAGACCAGCCATCCACTACCAGACCAGCCATCGACTAACAACTCCTGGTCGGGATGAAGAGCTGAACGATGTGTGAGTGAGTACCAATGGTCTCCAGTATGATGATGTTACTGATGAAGCTTTCTCCACCCTTTCCAGATGTGGCCTGCTACGACAAGACTGCTGAGGCCACGACTACCACATCAGAACCTCATGATGCCAACACCGAAGCGACGAATGCTCCATGCTAAGCATCTATGGACTCTAGCTTGTATGTGGTGTGAGTTTATTTATGTCCATTCTGATGTATAGATATTGTCACGCGGGACTAAGTGGGTGAGGAAGGAGTCAGGGCGCAGAGAGTTCCACTGGGGAAAAAGTACTCTTTAATAACCAAATTAGACAAGCCCAACAACACAGGGCGCGGACAGTAAAAGTGACTACCCAAAACACAGGGTGCCAAGTCCAGAAAATACACACCTCTACCTAACGCACACACGTAACATAAAGACAATCCTGTACAAAACAAAGGCGGGTACACGTACTTTAAATAAGGAAGCTCATTAAGCACATACAACAGAAGACAGGTGAAACGAATAAGACAAACGACGACCGCCGAGCACCGCCCAAACAGGCAGGGGAGCCAACTTCGGCGGAAGTCGTGACAGATATGGTCCAGTCACACATTCATGACCTGTCTACCATGAGAGAGACGAGGCAAGGAGGGAGAGAAAGAGGGAGAGAGAGAATAAGGGGGGAAGGGGGGGGGGGGTGAAGAGAGGGGAGAAGGAGAGGGGAGAAGGAGAGGGAGAGTCCAGTCCTGTATACTTCCGGCCCGTCCTTGGACACTGTGCTATCTAACCTCCAAACGAGCTTCAATGGCATACAACACTCCTTCCGTGGCCTCCAACTGCTCTTAAAAGCTAGTAAAACCAAATGCATTTTCAACCGTTCGCTGCATGCACCCGCACGCCCGACTAGCATCACCACCCTGGATGGTTCCGACCTAGAATATGTGGACATCTATAAGTACCTAGGTGTCTGGCTAGACTGTAAACTCTCCTTCCAGACTCATATCAAACATCTCCAATCTAAAATCAAATCTAGAGTCGGCTTTCTATTCCGCAACAAAGCCTCCTTCACTCATGCCGCCAAACTTACCCTAGTAAAACTGACTATCCTGCCGATCCTCGACTTCGGCGATGTCATCTACAAAATAGCTTCCAACACTCTACTCAGCAAACTGGATGCAGTTTATCACAGTGCCATCCGTTTTGTTACTAAAGCACCTTATACCACCCACCACTGCGACCTGTATGCTCTAGTCGGCTGGCCCTCGCTACATATTCGTGGCTCCAGGTCATCTACAAGTCCATGCTAGGTAAAGCTCCGCCTTATCTCAGTTCACTGGTCACGATGGCAACACCCACCTCGCACGCGCTCCAGCAGGTGTATCTCACTGATCCTCCCTAAAGCCAACACCTCATTTGGCCGCCTTTTGTTCCAGTTCTCTGCTGCCTGTGACTGGAACGAATTGCAAAAATCGCTGAAGTTGGAGACTTATCTCTCTCACCAACTTCAAACATCTGCTATCTGAGCAGCTAACCGATCGCTGCAGCTGTACATAGTCTATCGGTAAATAGCCCACCCAATTTTACCTACCTCATCCCCATACTGTTTTTATTTATTTACTTTTCTGCTCATTTGCACACCAATATCTCTACCTGTACATGACCATCTGATCATTTATCACTTAATCTGCAAAATTGTAATTATTCGCCTACCTCCTCATGCCTTTTGCACACAATGTATATAGACTCTCTTTTTTTTCTACTGTGTCATTGACTTGTTAATTGTTTACTCCATGTGTAACTCTGTGTTGTCTGTTCACACTGCTATGCTTTATCTTGGCCAGGTCGCAGTTGCAAATGAGAACTTGTTCTCAACTAGCCTACCTGGTTAAATAAAGGTGAAACAAAAAAAAAAAAAAAAATATTGAAGCAGGTCTGGTCCAGGTGGGGTTTAGTCAGTCAGTGTGTTATTTTAGGAGGGCAGAAGGAGGGAGGGATGGAGAGAGGGATGGAGGGAGAGAGGGATGGAGGGAGAGAGGGGAAGATGAATGGAGTTAATTAAGACGAGCAGGCGGAGGAGACAGTGTGGAATTACACAAACACTAATTAGAGTCTTCGTTAGGGGGCACAGAATGAGAGCAGAGCATTCATCATCTCAACTCGCACTCCTCCCTCTCTCCGCCCTCCTTCTTTACCTCGTTTCTCCACTGCTCTGTCTTTCGCTTAGCAGCCATATTTCTCTCCTTAACTCTCCTCTCCGCCACCCCCTCCTCTCTGCCAACCACAACTCTCCTCTCCACCACCCCTCAACCCTCCTCTCCTCTCCGCCACTCCTCAACCCTCCTCTCCACTCCACCACTCCTCAACCCTCCTCTCCACCACCGCTCAACCCTCCTCTCCTCTCCACCACCCCTCAACCCTCCTCTCCTCTCCGCCACCCATCAACTCTCCTCTCCACCACCCCTCAACACTCCTCTCCTCTCCGCCACCCCTCAACCCTCCTCTCCTCTCCGCCACCCCTCAACCCTCCTCTCCACCACCCCTCAACCCTCCTCTTCTCTCCGCCACTCCTCAACTCTCCTCTCCTCTCCGCCACCCCTCAACCCTCCTCTCCTCTCCACCACCCCTCAACCCTCCTCTTCTCTCCGCCCCTCCAAACTCTCCTCTCCTCTCCGCCACCCCTCAACCCTCCTCTCCTCTCCTCTCCACCACCCCTCAACCCTCCTCTTCTCTCTGCCACCCCTTAACCCTCCTCTCCTCTCCGCCACTCCTCAACTCTCCTCTCCTCTCCGCCACCCCTCAACCTTCCTCTCCTCTCCACCACCCCTCAACCCTCCTCTTCTCTCCGCCACTCCTCAACTCTCCTCTCCTCTCCGCCACCCCTCAACCCTCCTCTCCTCTCCACCACTCCTCAACCCTCCTCTCCTCTCCGCCACCCCCCAATCCTCCAATCCTCTCCGCCACCCCTCAAGCCTCCTCTTCTCTCTGCCACCCCTCAACCCTTCTCTCCAACACCCCTCAACCCTCCTCTCCTCTCCACCACTCCTCAACCCTCCTCTACTCTCTGCCACCCCTCAACCCTCACCTCCTCTCCGCCACTCCTCAACGCTTCTCCTCTCCACCGCTCCTCAACCCTCCTCTCCGCCACTCCTCAACACTCCTCTCCACCACTCCTCAACCCTCCTCTACTCTCTGCCACCCCTCAACACTCCTCTACTCTCTGCCACCCCTCAACCCTCATCTCCTCTCCGCCACTCCTCTATCCTCCTCTCCACCGCTCCTCAACCCTCCTCTCCTCTCCGCCACCCCTCAACCCTCCTCTCCTCTCCACCACCCCTCAACCCTCCTCTCCTCTCCGCCACTCCTCAACACTCCTCTTCTCTCCGCCACTCCTCAACACTCCTCTCCTCTCCACCACCCCTCAACACTCCTCTTCTCTCCACCACCCCTCAACCCTCCTCTTCTCTCCACCACCCCTCAACCCTCCTCTTCTCTCCACCACCCCTCAACCCTGCAGGCGGAGGAGACAGTGTGGAATTACACAAACACTAATTAGAGTCTTCGTTAGGGGGCACAGAATGAGAGCAGAGCATTCATCATCTCAACTCGCACTCCTCCCTCTCTCCGCCCTCCTTCTTTACCTCGTTTCTCCACTGCTCTGTCTTTCGCTTAGCAGCCATATTTCTCTCCTTAACTCTCCTCTCCGCCACCCCCTCCTCTCTGCCAACCACAACTCTCCTCTCCACCACCCCTCAACCCTCCTCTCCTCTCCGCCACTCCTCAACCCTCCTCTCCACTCCACCACTCCTCAACCCTCCTCTCCACCACCGCTCAACCCTCCTCTCCTCTCCACCACCCCTCAACCCTCCTCTCCTCTCCGCCACCCATCAACTCTCCTCTCCACCACCCCTCAACACTCCTCTCCTCTCCGCCACCCCTCAACTCTCCTCTCCTCTCCGCCACCCCTCAACCCTCCTCTCCACCACCCCTCAACCCTCCTCTTCTCTCCGCCACTCCTCAACTCTCCTCTCCTCTCCGCCACCCCTCAACCCTCCTCTCCTCTCCACCACCCCTCAACCCTCCTCTTCTCTCCGCCCCTCCAAACTCTCCTCTCCTCTCCGCCACCCCTCAACCCTCCTCTCCTCTCCTCTCCACCACCCCTCAACCCTCCTCTTCTCTCTGCCACCCCTTAACCCTCCTCTCCTCTCCGCCACTCCTCAACTCTCCTCTCCTCTCCGCCACCCCTCAACCTTCCTCTCCTCTCCACCACCCCTCAACCCTCCTCTTCTCTCCGCCACTCCTCAACTCTCCTCTCCTCTCCGCCACCCCTCAACCCTCCTCTCCTCTCCACCACTCCTCAACCCTCCTCTCCTCTCCGCCACCCCCCAATCCTCCAATCCTCTCCGCCACCCCTCAAGCCTCCTCTTCTCTCTGCCACCCCTCAACCCTTCTCTCCAACACCCCTCAACCCTCCTCTCCTCTCCACCACTCCTCAACCCTCCTCTACTCTCTGCCACCCCTCAACCCTCACCTCCTCTCCGCCACTCCTCAACGCTTCTCCTCTCCACCGCTCCTCAACCCTCCTCTCCGCCACTCCTCAACACTCCTCTCCACCACTCCTCAACCCTCCTCTACTCTCTGCCACCCCTCAACCCTCCTCTACTCTCTGCCACCCCTCAACCCTCATCTCCTCTCCGCCACTCCTCTATCCTCCTCTCCACCGCTCCTCAACCCTCCTCTCCTCTCCGCCACCCCTCAACCCTCCTCTCCTCTCCACCACCCCTCAACCCTCCTCTCCTCTCCGCCACTCCTCAACACTCCTCTTCTCTCCGCCACTCCTCAACACTCCTCTCCTCTCCACCACCCCTAAACACTCCTCTTCTCTCCACCACCCCTCAACCCTCCTCTTCTCTCCACCACCCCTCAACCCTCCTCTTCTCTCCACCACCCCTCAACCCTCCTCTCCTCTCCACCACCCCTCAACCCTCCTCTCCTCTCCGCCACTCCTCAACACTCATCTCCTCTCCACCACCCCTCAACCCTCATCTCCTCTCCACCACCCCTCAACCCTCATCTCCTCTCCGCCACCCCTCAACCCTCCTCTCCTCTCCGCCACTCCTCAACACTTCTCTCCTCTCTGCCACCCCTCAACCCTCTCTCCACCACCCCTCAACCCTCATCTCCTCTCCGCCACCCCTCAACCCTCCTCTTCTCTCCGCCACTCCTCAACACTCCTCTTCTCTCCGCCACTCCTCAACCCTCCTCTTCTCTCCACCACCCCTCAACACTCCTCTTCTCTCCACCACCCCTCAACCCTCCTCTTCTCTCCACCACCCCTTAACACTCCTCTTCTCTCGCCACTCCTCAACACTCCTCTTCTCTCCGCCACTCCTCAACCCTCCTCTTCTCTCCACCACTCCTCAACCCTCCTCTTCTCTCCGCCACCCCTCAACCCTCCTCTCCTCTCCGCCACTCCTCAACACTCCTCTCCTCTCCACCACCCCTCAACCCTCCTCTTCTCTCCACCACCCCTCAACCCTCCTCTCCTCTCCGCCACTCCTCAACACTCCTCTCCTCTCCACCACCCCTCAACCCTCCTCTTCTCTCCACCATCCCTCAACCCTCTTCTTCTCTCCACCACCCCTCAACCCTCCTCTTCTCTCCGCACCCCTCAACACTCCTCTCCTCTCCACCACCCCTCAACACTCATCTCCTCTCCTCTCCGTCACCCCTCAACCCTTCTCTCCTCTCCACCACCCCTCAACCCTCATCTCCTCTCCGCCACCCCTCAACCCTCCTCTCCTCTCCGCCACTCCTCAACACTTCTCTCCTCTCTGCCACCCCTCAACCCTCTCTCCACCACCCCTCAACCCTCATCTCCTCTCCGCCACCCCTCAACCCTCCTCTCCTCTCCGCCACCCCTCAACCCTCCTCTCCTCTCCGCCACCCCTCAACCCTTCTCTCCTCTCCGCCACCCCTCAACCCTTCTCTCCTCTCTACCCCCCCAACCCTCCTCTCCGCCACTCCTCATCCTTCTCCAAGCCACTTTTCATTCTGTCCATTTTCCCCTCTCTCTTTTTCTCTTCTACTCAGTGTTCTCTATCGATCCGATCAGCAGTTAAGTAAATAGGTGCAATTTAACATTCTGAATCGTAATCGAAGCACCTTGTCCTCTCCACCTCCTTGTTCCACCCTCCTCCTCCTCTTTCACTCCAGATGGCTTTTCTTTCGCTCTACAGTCATCCCTTCCTTTTTATCTGTTCTGTAGGAGGGATTCTATTTCTTTGCTCTTTACCTCCCACTCCTTGTGTGTGTACACATGCAAAGACACAATCACAGATGCACACACACCCATACACACACAAGCAAAGTGTGCAAACAAACACACACACACACAAACACGCAGGTCGCCTAGAGGTTAAAGCATTGTGTTAGTAACCGAAAGGTCGCTTGTTCGAATCCACGAGCCGACAAAGTGAAAAATCTGTCAATGTGCCCTGGAGCAAGGACTTTAACCATAATTGGTCCAGGGTCACCATTGATAATGGCGGAGTTGGGATATGCAAAAATCAGGACATTTAAGCACCCAGACATGTTTATTGTCTCCCAGTAAGTCAATGCCTCTCCTCCTAACCTTTCTATTCCTTCCTTCAACTAACATATAGCTCTCTCTCTCACACACACTCACTCTGTCTCCCTCTTTCCCTCTTTCCCTCTCTCTCTCTCTCTCTCTCTCTCTCTCTCTCACACACACACACTCTGTCTCTCTCTTTCTCTCTCTCTCTCTGTTACTTTTCTCTCTGTTACTGTTCTCTCTTCTTCTCTTTTTTCTTTCTCTTCTCTGTCCCTCTCACTCATTTAGCATCTTTCATTCTTCCTGTATTTATATCTACCTCACTCTCTTCCTACTTTTATAACAGTGTAAATATGTCTCTTAGCTTATCATTTAACACATTGCACTGTGCTGTACTGCAAGGGCAGTTCAATTTTATTGGTATTTATTGTGATAAGCAACGGGCGAGCAATCCATAATGCCTGAACTCGGTCAAGACCCCTTACCTGCTTAATGTAATGTCTATTGTTGGAATATATTATCCCTAATGTAATGTCTATTGTTGTTATATATTATCCTTAATGTAATGTATATTGTTGGAATATATTATCCCTAATGAAATGTCTATTGTTGGAATATATTATCCCTAATGTAATGTCTATTGTTGGAATATATTATCCCTAATGTAATGTCTATTGTTGGAATATATTATCCCTAATGTAATGTCTATTGTTGGAATATATTATCCCTAATGTAATGTCTATTGTTGGAATATATTATCCCTAATGTAATGTCTGTTGTTGGAATATATTATCCCTAATGTAATGTCTATTGTTGGAATATATTATCCCTAATGTAATGTCTATTGTTGGAATATATTATCCCTAATGTAATGTCTATTGTTGGAATATATTATCCCTAATGTAATGTCTATTGTTGGAATATATTATCCCTAATGTAATGTCTGTTGTTGGAATATACTGTCCCTAATGTAATGTCTATTGTTGGAATATATTATCCCTAATGTAATGTCTATTGTTGGAATATATTATCCCTAATGTAATGTCTATTGTTGGAATATATTATCCCTAATGTAATGTCTATTGTTGGAATATATTATCCCTAATGTAATGTCTATTGTTGGAATATATTATCCCTAATGTAATGTCTATTGTTGGAATATATTATCCTTAATGTAATGTCTATTGTTGGAATATATTATCCCTAATGTAATGTCTATTGTTGGAATATATTATCCCTAATGTAATGTCTATTGTTGGAATATACTGTCCCTAATGTAATGTCTGTTGTTGACATATATTATCCATAATGCAATGTCTATTGTCCTGGTTGTCTGGGATGATGGTGTTGATGTGAGCCATGACCAGCCTTTCAAAGTACTTCAGAATTACAGATGTGAGTGTTACAGGGTGATAGTCATTTAGGCAGGTTACCTTGGAACTCTTGGGAACAGGGTCAATGGTGGTCAGCTTTAAACATTTAGGGATTACAGACGGGGACAAGGAGAGATTGTAAATGTCTGTGAAGACGCTTGCCAGCTGGTCTGTGTATGCTTTGAGAACGTGCCCTAGTATTCCGTCTGTGATTGTGAACCTGTTTTAAGTTTTGCTCACATCTGCCACAGAGAGCGAGATCACACAGTCATTTGGAAAAAAAGGGCTTTCACGCAAGTCTCAGTGTTGTATTCCTCCAAGAGATCATAAAAGGCATTTAGCTCGTTTGGGAGTTCTGCATCACTCAGCAACTCCCGGCTGGGTTTCCCTTTGTAATTCCTTGCCACGTACGATGAGCGTCGGAGTTGGTCTAATAGGATTCCACCTTCCTCCTATGTTGTCCTTTTATGTTATATCTCAGGTCGGAAGTCGTAACAGGATTTCTTGTATGCCCATGTCTGTCTCCCGTTCCTAGTAAGTAGTAGCACAGCGCTGATATTGCCTGTAATCCATGGTTTTTTGTTTGGTCACTGTGGGGATGACATTGTCTATGAACTAATTGATGAAGCCCATGACTGTTGTGGTAAACTCTTCAATGCTATTGGTTGAATCTCGGAACATATCCCAGTCTGTACTAGCAAAACAGTCTTGTAGCCTCATAAAGGTATGCGTTTGGTTAACTTCTCATCATGTAACCCTGAATTCCTCATTTAAAATAAATGTATCTGCCTACCTTGTACAGTTTTCTCTCTCTCCAATGTGACAAAGTGGAACACCCTGAGCCCAAGAACAGCGAGGAGTTTGTGGAGTGTAAGTAAAGCTGTAACACACACACACACACACACACACACACACAACACACACACACACACACACACACACACACACACACACACACACACACACACACACACACACACACACACACACACACACACACACACACACACACACACACACACACACACACACACACACACACACACAATGCAAATAGTCTGGGTAGCCATTTGAGTAGCTGTTCAGGAGTTTTATGGCTTGGGGGTAGAAGCTATTTAGAAGCCTCTTGGACCTAGACTTGGTGCTCCGGTACAGTCTAAAACTAGGGTTTTTATAGCTGTCTCATATAAAGGAATCAACAGGAGAGGAGACATAGTAAACTTCCCATTTGAATGAATCAACAGTCCTGCTTGATGGTCTCTCTGTCATAATTACAACATGACTGTTAACCCTGTCCCTGTCCCCCTTCCGCCAGAGTAGGAGTGTACCTGGACCACAGGGGGGGAATGCTATCCTTCTAGAGTCTCCTCTTCAGCCCCCAGACCTCATTCACTGAGCACCTGTATCCTGGGCTCTGGTTGATCCTGGATCATCTGGGCAAATCATCTAGAAAACTCCTTCAGTCCTTCTGGATGGATTAACCTGCAGTGATCTAGCTCTTCTAGAGGGACTGATTTACAGTTCTCGCATGTCTGGAAATAATTGACTCCTTCTTGCAAACAATGTAGACCGTGAAAATGTACAATCTCATTCTATTTCTAGTCCCCATCTGAAAAGGGACAACAGAAATCTAAAGACGAAGAATCTGACATGGTCTGATGATGTCACAGTACTGCATTCAGTTAAGCCCAAACGTCAATTGTGGCCGTTGCATTTAAATACTGCAAATGTACAAGACTATAGAACCTGCCATGGTAGTGTGATTGTAATACAACATACATTTGAACCTCTCATCAGACAACTTTTGTATGATTAGAATAGCATTGTGTTTTATCCATTTACATGATTTCACACACATGAGACAATGTGTATTTGTTAAAGATATAATACAAACTCTGTACATTCATTCTAAAACCACAAAAAATAATGACATTAGGCTTGTTGTGATATTGTATTGTACTTGTATGGATTTCAAAATGCTGGAAGTCAAACTGAAATGAATGAGTAAAAAAAACGTGATACAAAACTACAGGAGTATATATTATTTACTACTGAAATATGATACTTTCTCATCCCTGTACTCACTTCATGACACACATCAATGAGTGTCTTTAATCATGATTTTGCACTTCCTGGATACGTCATAAGTAATTAGTATTACCGTCACTAGTAGCATCAGAAATAATATTACAAACACCTAAAGCTAGCATATTAAATATATTGTCCCTAGATACATATGAATTATACAAGTATTATCCAAAATGTACCTTTACCACAGGCCTACTGTAGTATGTTCATGTAGTCAGTAAATAATATAATAATACCACAAGTATTATGCTACATTAACTACAACACTGGAAAAGACAGACAGACAGACAGACGTATTTGTATGTGTGCTTGCGTGTGGCTGTTAGCCTGGTTGTTGTGTCTCCGTTTTTGTCCAGAGAGTTCCGGTAAATAAACCACACAGAGCATAGTGCGAGACCCTGACAGACAGACAGACAGACAGACAGAGAAAGAAAGACAGACAGACAGACAGACAGACAGACAGACAGACAGACAGACAGACAGACATACAGACAGACAGACAGACAGACAGACAGACAGACAGACAGACAGACAGACAGACAGACAGACAGACAGAGAGAGAGAAAGACATACAGACAGACAGTCAGACAGACAGACAGACAGCACATTAGGCTTCGATTAATAATTTATGTTTGTACTCCATCCCAGTGAACACTCAGGCACTCTCTACTACAGCACACACACACACACACACACACACACACACACACACACACACACACACACACACACACACACACACACACACATGATGGTTCTGAAAGCCTTTTCAGAACCATCATCTCTCTAAACGAGGCACGAGGCATGGTGAAGACCTTTTCAGAACCATCATCTCTCTAAACGAGGCTTGAGGCATGGTGAAGACCTTTTCAGAACCATCATCTCTCTAAACGAGGCATGAGGCATGGTGAAGACCTTTTCAGATCCATCATCTCTCTAAACGAGGCACGAGGCATGGTGAAGACCTTTTCAGAACCATCATCAAATATAACCTACAGTGTCCTGTCTCACCATCATGTACAGTAGAGATGCACCAAGCCTACTGTAGATGGAGAGAAACTCTTTGTTAAGGAGATGCACCAAGCCTACTGTAGATGGAGAGAAACTCTTTGTTAAGGAGATGCACCAAGCCTATTGAAGATGGAGAGAAACTCTTTGTTAAGGAGATGCACCAAGCCTACTGTAGATGGAGAGAAACTCTTTGTTATGGAGATGCACCAAGCCTACTGAAGATGGAGAGAAACTCTTTGTTAAGGAGATGCACCAAGCCTACTGTAGATGGAGAGAAACTCTTTGTTAAGGAGATGCACCAAGCCTACTGTAGATGGAGAGAAACTCTTTGTTATGGAGATGCACCAAGCCTACTGTAGATGGAGAGAAACTCTTTGTTATGGAGATGCACCAAGCCTACTGAAGATGGAGAGAAACTCTTTGTTATGGAGATGCACCAAGCCTACTGTAGATGGAGAGAAACTCTTTGTTAAGGAGATGCACCAAGCCTACTGAAGATGGAGAGAAACTCTTTGTTAAGGAGATGTGATGTGAACTGATGACACCATGACAGTGGAAGGAGAAGAAGAAAGGGACAGGAAGAGAAAACATATTGATAGGGGAATAGAGAAGAAGACAGGGACATCAGGAGAAAACATATTGATAGGAGAATAGAGAAGAAGACAGGGACAGGAGGAGAAAACATATTGAGAGGGGAATAGAGAAGAAGACAGGGACATCAGGAGAAAACATATTGACAGGAGAATAGAGAAGAAGACAGGGACATCAGGGGAAAACTTATTGATAGGGGAATAGAGAAGAAGACAGGGACAGGAGGAGAAAACATATTGATAGAGGAATAGAGAAGAAGACAGGGACATCAGGAGAAAACATATTGATAGGGGAATAGAGAAGAAGACAGGGACAGGAGGAGAAAACATATTGATAGAGGAAAGGAGAAGAAGACAGGGACAGGAGGAGAAAACATATTGATAGAGGAATAGAGAAGAAGACAGGGACATCAGGAGAAAACATATAGATAGAGGAATAGAGAAGAAGACAGGGACATCAGGGGAAAACTTATTGATAGGGGAATAGAGAAGAAGACAGGGACAGGAGGAGAAAACATATTGATAGAGGAAAGGAGAAGAAGACAGGGACAGGAGGAGAAAACATATTGATAGAGGAATAGAGAAGAAGACAGGGACATCAGGAGAAAAGATATTGATAGGGGAATAGAGAAGAAGACAGGGACAGGAGGAGAAAACATATTGATAGAGGAATAGAGAAGAAGACAGGGACATCAGGAGAAAACATATAGATAGAGGAATAGAGAAGAAGACAGGGACATCAGGAGAAAACATATTGATAGAGGAATAGAGAATAAGACAGGGACATCAGGAGAAAACATATTGATAGAGGAATAGAGAAGAAGACAGGGACAGGAGGAGAAAACATATTGATAGAGGAAAGGAGAAGAAGACAGGGACATCAGGAGAAAACATATTGATAGGGGAATAGAGAAGAAGACAGGGACAGGAAGAGAAAACATATTGATAGGGGAATAGAGAAGAAGACAGGGACAGGAGGAGAAAACATATTGGTAGGGGAATAGAGAAGAAGACAGGGACATCAGGAGAAAACATAAAGATAGGGGAATAGAGAAGAAGACAGGGACAGGAAGAGAAAACATATTGATAGGGGAATAGAGAAGAAGACAGGGACATCAGGAGAAAACATATTGATAGGGGAATAGAGAAGAAGACAGGGACAGGAAGAGAAAACATATTGATAGGGGAATAGAGAAGAAGACAGGGACATCAGGAGAAAACATATTGATAGAGGAATAGAGAAGAAGACAGAGACAGGAAGAGAAAACATATTGATAGGGGAATAGAGAGGGGAGAGGGACAGGAGGAGAAAACATATTGATAGAGGAAAGGAGAAGAAGACAGGGACAGGAGGTGAAAACATATTGATAGGGGAATAGAGAAGAAGACAGGGACAGGAAGAGAAAACATATTGATAGGGGAATAGAGAAGAAGACAGGGACATCAGGAGAAAACATATTGATAGGGGAATAGAGAAGAAGACAGGGACAGGAAGAGAAAACATATTGATAGGGGAATAGAGAGGGGAGAGGGACAGGAGGAGAAAACATATTGATAGAGGAAAGGAGAAGAAGACAGGGACAGGAGGAGAAAACATATTGATAGAGGAAAGGAGAAGAAGACAGGGACATCAGGAGAAAACATATTGATAGGGGAATAGAGAAGAAGACAGGGACAGGAGGAGAAAACATATTGATAGAGGAAAGGAGAAGAAGACAGGGACATCAGGAGAAAACATATTGATAGGGGAATAGAGAAGAAGACAGGGACATCAGGAGAAAACATATTGATAGAGGAATAGAGAAGAAGACAGGGACAGGAGGAGAAAACATATTGATAGAGGAAAGGAGAAGAAGACAGGGACATCAGGAGAAAACATATTGATAGAGGAATAGAGAAGAAGACAGGGACATCAGGAGAAAACATATTGATAGGGGAATAGAGAAGAAGACAGGGACATCAGGAGAAAACATATTGATAGAGGAAGAGAGAAGAAGACAGGGACAGGAAGAGAAAACATATAGATAGAGGAATAGAGAAGAAGACAGGGACATCAGGAGAAAACATATAGATAGAGGAATAGAGAAGAAGACAGGGACATCAGGAGAAAACATATTGATAGGGGAATAGAGAAGAAGACAGGGACAGGAGGAGAAAACATATTGATAGGGGAATAGAGAAGAAGACAGGGACAGGAAGAGAAAACATATTGATAGGGGAATAGAGAAGAAGACAGGGACAGGAGGAGAAAACATATTGATAGGGGAATAGAGAAGAAGACAGGGACAGGAGGAGAAAACATATTGATAGGGGAATAGAGAAGAAGACAGGGACATCAGGAGAAAACATATTGATAGAGGAATATAGAAGAAGACAGGGACATCAGGAGAAAACATATTGATAGGGGAATAGAGAAGAAGACAGGGACAGGAGGAGAAAACATATTGATAGAGGAAAGGAGAAGAAGACAGGGACAGGAGGAGAAAACATATTGATAGAGGAAAGGAGAAGAAGACAGGGACAGGAGGAGAAAACATATTGATAGGGGAATAGAGAAGAAGACAGGGACAGGAGGAGAAAACATATTGATAGGGGAATAGAGAAGAAGACAGGGACATCAGGAGAAAATATATTGATAGAGGAATAGAGAGGGGAAGCAATGGTGGAGGAGAGACAGAGTGTCAGAGAGGGAGAAGAGGAATCTTACTCTTTCTCGGTCCATATCTCTTTCACACTCTCTGATACTCTCAATTTCCGCTGGACAGGTCCATCTACACACACACACACACACACACACACACACACACACACACACACACACACACACACACACACACACACACACACACACACACACACACACACACACACACACACACACACACACACACACACACACACACACACACACACATTACACATAGACAAGTATACTGCATTACACTTGCTGCTGATAGTACTTGGTGTAAACGGTGTGTGTGTGTGTGTGTGTGTGTGTGTGTGTGTGTGTGTGTGTGTGTGTGTGTGTGTGTGTGTGTGTGTGTTTGCATCTGACTTGAGTGATTTATTTTTATCAGTATCTGGCAGTAAAAGACAAATGGCAGAGAGAATGGGAGGGACAGAGGGACAGAGATTAAAAGAGACAGACACTTAAGAAGGGACTAAACCATTTAACAATTTAACCTGGACGCTCTCTCACTGTCACACTCCACTGACCAGTGATATCACTCTGTCTTGCCCTCTTCACGCATTCTATCCCTCTGTCTCTGTCTCTCTCTCTCTCTCGCTGTCTGTCTGTCTGTCTCTATCCCTCTGTCTCTCTGTCTCTCTCTCTGTCTCTCTGTCTGTCTGTCTCTATCCCTCTGTCTCTCTGTCAATTCAATTTCAATTCAAGGGCTTTATTGGCATGGTAAACATGTGTTAACATTGCCAAAGCAAGTGAGGTAGATAATATATAAAGTGAATATATAAAGTGAAATTAAATTAAATTAACAGCAAACATTACACATACAGGAGTTTCAAAACAATAAAGACATTACAAATGTCATATTATGTGTTTTAACAATGTACAAATGGTTAAAGGACACAAGATAAAATAAATAAGCATAAATATGGGTTGTATTGAGTTTGAGTCTGTACATAGTCGAAGTCACTGAATCTGTACATAGTCAAAGCTTTCCTTAATTTTGGGTCAGTCACAGTGGTCAGGTATTCTGCCGCTGTGTACTCTCTGTGTAGGGCCAAATAGCATTCTAGTTTGCTCTGTTTTTCCATCAGTTTGTATAGCAGACCCTCATGCCAAATTGAGTCGAAGGCTTTTTTGAAATCAACAAAGCATGAGAAGACTTTGCCTTTGTTTTGGTTTGTTTGGTTGTCAATTAGGGTGTGCAGGGTGAATACATGGTCTGTTGTATGGTAATTTGGTAAAAAGCCAATTTGACATTTGCTCAGTACATTGTTTTCATTGAGGAAATGTACGAGTCTGCTGTTAATGATAACGCAGAAGATTTTCCCAAGGTTACTGTTGACGCAAATTCCACTGTAGTTATTGGGGTCAAATTTGTCTCCACTTTGTGGATTGGGGTGATCAGTCCTTGGTTCCAAATATTGGGGAAGATGCCAGAGCTAAGGATGAGTTTTAGTACTCTCTCTATCTCTCTCTCTCTCTCTCTCTCTCTCTCTCTCTCTCTCTCTCTCTCTCTCTCTCTCTCACACACACACTCTCTCTCTCTTTCTCTCTCTCTCTCTCTCTCTCTCTCTCTCTCTCTCTCTCTCTCTCTCTCTCTCTCTCACACACACACTCTCTCTCTCTCTCTCTCTCTCTCTCAAATTCAAGCTGCTTTATAGGCATGAAAGCATTGAAAGCATGTCAATATGCCAAAGCAACCATGTATACAATATACAATGTAATACAATTATAAAGAATAATAATATAAAATGGTAGTATATAATAATACAAAAATTAAATACTAAAATAAATACAATAAAATGGTAGTATATAATAATACAAAAATTAAATACTAAAATAAATACAATAAAATGGTAGTATATAATAATACAAAAATTAAATACTCAAATAAATACAATAAAATGGTAGTATATAATAATACAAAAATTAAATACTAAAATAAATACAATAAAATGGTAAGTCAATAGTAGAATGTAATGTCAAATAAAAATCTAAATATGGAAAATGAAAATATAAATATTTATAACTAAATAACGGTAATCTTCACCATTACATAAGTACTACAACTACTATCATCATTACTACTACTACTACCAACACCATCATTAAACTGCTATCATTATCATTACAATTACCACCCACACCACCACTACTACCACCACCATCATTAAACTGCTATCATTATCATTACCAGTACCACCAATACCACTACTACTACTACTACCACCACCATCACTAAACTGCTATCATTATCATTACCACCCATACCACCACTACTACTACCACCACCATCACTAAACTGCTATCATTATCATTACCATTACCACCCATACCACTACTACTACTACCACCACCATAACTAAACTGCTATCATTACCATTAAATCAAATCAATTCAAATTTTATTTGTCACATACACATGCAGATGTTAATGCGAGTGTAGCGAAATGCTTGTGCTTCTAGTTCCGACAATGCAGTAATAACCAACAAGTAATCTAACTAACAATTCCACAACAACTACCTTATACACACAAGTGTAAAGGGATAAAGAATATGTACATAAAGATATATGAATGAGTGATGGTACAGAGCGGCATAGGCAAGATACAGTAGATGGTATTGAGTGCAGTATATACATATGAGATGAGTATGTAAATAAAGTGGCATAGTTAAAGTGGCTAGTGATAAATGTATTACATAAAGATGCAGTAGATGATATAGAGCACAGTATTTACGTAGACATATGAGATGAATAATGTAGGGTATGTAAACATTATATTAAGTAGCATTGTTTAAAGTGGCATGTGATATATTTTACATCAATTCCCATTATTAAAGTGGCTGGAGTTGAGTCAGTGTGTTGGCAGCAGCCACTCAATGTTAGTGGTGGCTGTTTAACAGTCTGATGGCCTTGAGATAGAAGCTGTTTTTCAGTCTCTCGGTCCCAGCTTTGATGCACCTGTACTGACCTCGCCTACTGGATGATAGCGGGGTGAACAGGCAGTGGCTCGGGTGGTTGTTGTCTTTGATGATCTTTATGGCCTTCCTGTGACATCGGGTGGTGTAGGTGTCCTGGAGGGCAGGTAGTTTGCCCCCGGTGATGCGTTGTGCGGACCTCACTACCCTCTGGAGAGCCTTACGGTTGTGGGCGGAGCAGTTGCCGTAGCAGGCGGTGATACAGCCCGACAGGATGCTCTCGATTGTGCATCTGTAGAATGCACAACCATTACCACCCATTACCACCCATACCACTACTACTACCACCACCATCATCATTAAACGGCTATCATTACCATTACCACCCACACCACTACTACTACCACCACCATCACTAAACTGCTATCATTACCATTACCACCCATACCACTACTACTACCACCACCATCATCATTAAACGGCTATCATTACCATTACCACCCACACCACTACTACTACCACCACCAGCATCACTAAACTGCTATCATTATCATTACCATTACCACCCACACCACTACTACTACCACCACCATCATCACTAAACTGCTATCATTATCATTACCACCCATACCACTACTACTACCACCACCATAACTAAACTGCTATCATTACCATTACCACCCATACCACTACTATTACCACCACCATCATCACTAAACTGCTATCATTGTCATTACCACACACACCACTACTACTACTACCACTACTATAACTAAACTGCTATCATTATCATTACCATTCCCACCCATACCACTACAACTACCACCACCATAGCTAAACTGCTATCATTATCATTACCACCCATACCACTACTACTACCACCACCATCACTAAACTGCTATCATTACCATTACCACCCACACCACTACTACTACTACCACCACCATCATCACTAAACTGCTATCATTACCATTACCACCCATACCACTACTACTACCACCATCATCACTAAACTGCTATCATTATCATTACCACCCATACCATTACTACTACCACCACCATAACTAAACTGCTATCATTACCATTACCACCCATACCACTACTACTACCACCACCATCATCATTAAACTGCTATCATTACCATTACCACCCATACCACTACTACTACCACCATCATCACTAAACTGCTATCATTATCATTACCACCCATACCACTACTACTACCACCACCATTATCATTAAACGGCTATCATTACCATTACCACCCATACCACTACTACTACCACCATCATCACTAAACTGCTATCATTATCATTACCACCCATACCACTACTACTACCACCACCATCAGCATTAAACTGCTATCATTACCATTACCACCCACACCATTACTACTACCACCACCATCATCACTAAACTGATATCATTATCATTACCATTACCACCCACACCACTACTACTACTCCCACCACCACCGTCACTAAACTGCTATCATTACCATTACCACCCACCACACTACTACTACTACCACCACCATCACTAAACTGCTATCATTATCATTACCACTACCACCCATACCACTACTACTACCACCACCATCACTAAACTGCAATCATTATCATTACCACCCATACCACTACTACTACCACCACCATCACTAAACTGCTATCATTACCATTACCACCCACACCACTACTACTACCACCACCATCATCACTAAACTGCTATCATTATCATTACCACCCATACCACTACTACTACCACCACCATCATCACTAAACTGCTATCATTACCATTACCACCCACACCACTACTACTACCACCACCATCATCACTAAACTGCTATCATTATCATTACCACCCATATCACTACTACTACCACCATCATCACTAAACTGCTATCATTACCATTACCACCCATACCACTACTACTATCACCATCATCACTAAACTGCTATCATTATCATTACCACCCATACCACTACTACTACCACCATCATCACTAAACTGCTATCATTATCATTACCACCCATACCACTACTACTACCACCACCATAACTAAACTGCTATCATTACCAATACCACCCATACTACTACCACCACCATCACTAAACTGCTATCATTATCATTACCACCCATACCACTACTACTACCACCACCATAACTAAACTGCTATCATTACCATTACCACCCATACCACTACTACTACCACCATCATCACTAAACTGCTATCATTACCATTACCACCCATACCACTACTATTACCACCACCATAACTAAACTGCTATCATTACCATTACCACACATACCACTACTACTACCACCATCATCACTAAACTGCTATCATTACCATTACCACCCATACCACTACTACTACCACCATCATCATCACTAAACTGCTATCATTACCATTACCACCCATACCACTACTACTACCACCATCATCACTAAACTGCTATCATTATCATTACCACCCATACCACTACTACTACCACCACCATCATCATTAAACTGCTATCATTACCATTACCACCCATGCCACTACTACTACCACCACCATCATCACTAAACTGCTATCATTACCATTACCGCCCACACCATTACTACTACCACCACCATCATCACTAAACTGATATCATTATCATTACCATTACCACCCACAACATTACTACTACCACCACCACCATCACTAAACTGCTATCATTATCATTACCATTACCACCCACACCACTACTACTACTACCACCACCACCGTCACTAAACTGCTATCATTATCATTACCATTACCATCCACCACACTACTACTACTACCACCACCATCACTAAACTGCTATCATTATCATTACCACTACCACCCATAACACTACTACTACAACCACCATCACTAAACTGCTATCATTATCATTACCACCCATACCACCTCTACTACCACCACCATCACTAAACTGCTATCATTATCATTGCCACTACCACCCATACCACTACTACTACCACCACCATCATCACTAAACTGCTATCATTACCATTACCACCCACACCACTACTACTACCACCACCATCATCACTAAACTGCTATCATTATCATTACCACCCATACCACTACTACTACCACCACCATAACTAAACTGCTATCATTACCAATACCACCCATACCACTACTACTACCACCACCATCACTAAACTGCTATCAATATCATTACCACCCACACCACTACTACTACCACCACCATCATCACTAAACTGCTATCATTATCAGTACCACCCATACCACTACTACTACCACCACCATAACTAAACTGCTATCATTATCATTACCACCCATACCACTACTACTACCACCACCATCATCACTAAACTGCTATCATTACCATTACCACCCACACCACTACTACTACCACCACCATCATCACTAAACTGCTATCATTATCATTACCACCCATACCACTACTACTACCACCACCATAACTAAACTGCTATCATTACCAATACCACCCATACCACTACTACTACCACCACCATCACTAAACTGCTATCATTATCATTACCACCCATACCACTACTACTACCACCACCATAACTAAACTGCTATCATTACCATTACCACCCATACCACTACTACTACCACCATCATCACTAAACTGCTA
>NC_048567.1:7854876-7872376 GCF_013265735.2 Oncorhynchus mykiss | reverse complement strand
GATTGTATTTATCATCATTAGTCATTTAGGTCAACATTGGATCATTCAGAGATCCTCACTGAACTTCTGGAGAGAGTTTGCTGCACTGAAAGTAAAGGGTCTGAATAATTTTGCACGCCCAATTTTTCAGTTTTTGATTTGTTAAAAAAGTTTGAAATATCCAATAAATGTCGTTCCACTTCATGATTGTGTCCCACTTGTTGTTGATTCTTCACAAAAAAATGCAGTTTTATATCTTTATGTTTGAAGCCTGAAATGTGGCAAAAGGTCGCAAAGTTCAAGGGGGCCGAATACTTTCGCAAGGCACTGTACACACAGTACACATACACAAATTGAGACTCTGCACACCAAATTGAGACTCTCTTCTCTAGATGAACCTGAGAGAGAATCAGAGACAGAGCGAGAGAGAGAGAGACAGAGAGAGAGAGAGAGAGAGAGAGACAGAGCGAGATACAGAGCGAGAGAGCTGATGATCTGGTGCTTCTGTCACCAACCAAGGAGGGCCTACAGCAGCACCTAGACTTCTGCACAGATTCTGTCAGACCTGGGCCCTGACAGTAATTCTCAGTAAGAACAAAATAATGGTGTTCCAAAAAAGCTCCAGTCACCAGGACCACAAAGACAAATTCCATATAGACACTGTTGCCCTAGAGCACACAAAAAACTATACATACCTTGGCCTAAACATCAGCGCCACAGGTAACTTCCACAAAGCTGTGAATGATCTGAGAGACAAGGCAAGAAGGGCATTCTATGCCATCAAAAGTAATATAAATTTCAACATACCAATTAGGATTTGGCTAAAAATACTTGAATCAGTCATAGAGCCCATTGCCCATTATGGTTGTGAGGTCTGGAGTCAGCTCACCAACCAAGACTTCACAAAATGGGACAAACACCAAATTGAGACTCTGCACGCAGAATTCTGCAAAAATATCCTCGGTGTACAACGTAGAACATCAAATAATGCATGCAGAGCAGAATTAGGCCGATACCCACTAATGATCAAAATCCAGAAAAGAGCCGTTAAATTCTACAACCACCTAAAAGGAAGCGATTCCCAAACCTTCCATAACAAAGCCATCACCTACAGAGAGATTAACCTGGAGAAGAGTCCCCTAAGCAAGCTGGTCCTAGGGCTCTGTTCACAAACACAAACACACCCTACAGAGCCCCAGGACAGCAGCACAATTAGACCCAACCAAATCATGAGAAAACAAAAAGATAATTACTTGACACATTGGAAAGAATTAACAAAAAAACAGAGCAAACTAGAATGTTATTTGGCCCTAAACAGTGAGTACACAGCGGTAGAATACCTGACCACTGTGACTGACCCAAAATTAAGGAAAGCTTTGACTATGTACAGACTCAGTGAGCATAGCCTTGTTATTGAGAAAGGCCGCCGTCGGCAGACATGGCTCTCAAGAGAAGACAGGCTATGTGCTCACTGCCCACAAAATGAGGTGGAAACCGAGCTGCACTTCCTAACCTCCTGTCCAATGTATGACCATATTAGAGAGATATATTTCCCTCAGATTACACAGATCCACAAATAATTCAAAAACAAATCCAATTTTGATAAACTCCCATATCTACTGGGTGAAATTCCACAGTGTGCCATCACAGCAGCAAGATTTGTGACCTGTTGCCACGAGAAAAGGGCAACCAGTGAAGAACAAACACCATTGTAAATACAACCCATATTTATGCTTATTTATTTTCCCTTGTGTACTTTAACTATTTGTACATTGTTAAAACACTGTATATATATATAATGTGACATTTGTAATGTCTTTATTGTTTTGAAACGTCTGTATGTGTAATGTTTACTGTTCATTTTTATTGTTCATCTACCTCACTGTTCATCTACCTCACTTGCTTTGGCACTGTTAACACGTTTCCCATGCCAATAAAGCCCTTGAATTGAATTGAATTGAGACAGAGAGAGAGAGACAGAGAGAGAGAGACAGAGAGAGAGAGAGACAGAGAGAGAGAGACAGAGAGAGAGACAGAGAGAGAGAGACATAGAGAGAGAGACAGAGAGACAGAGAGAGAGAGAGACAGAGAGAGAGAGAGACAGAAGGACAGACCATTATTTAGATCCGTCCGCGTGTCGAATCTACTGTTCCATCTGACTACGCTAATCATCCACATGTACTGAGAGAAAGAGAGAGGAGGGAGGAGAGAGGGAGGGGAAGGGGAAGGGGGAGGGAGGAGAAGGGAGGCAGGAGAGGAGAGAGAAGGGGGAGAAAGGGGATGACTCAAAGGAGGGAGAGAGTGTGGGGAAGGCAGGAGAGGAGAGAGAGTGTCAGAGGAGAGGAGGAAGGGATGGGAGAGGTACAGAGAGAGAGAGAGGGTAGGTAGGGGAGGGGAAGAGGGAGAGACGAGGGAGATGGATGGGAGGGGGAAGAAGGGGAGAGAAGAGAGAGGGCGGGAATGAGGGAGGGGGGAGTGAGAGAGAAGAGGAGCGAGGCAAGAGGGCAGGAGGTAGAGGTGGAGGGAGGAGAGAGGGAGAAAATTGGAATACATTGAGGGTGAGGGAGAGTTGAGGAGAGAGGGAGAAAGAGAAGGTGATAAGGTGAGAGCGAGAGAGTGATGGAGGAGGGAAAACACGAGAGATGGATAAATAGGAAGTAAGAAAATTGGAGGTGGGAGGAAAAAGAGGATAGACAGGAGGAGGGATCAGAGACACAGGGGAGAGAGAAGAGAGGAGTAGAGAAGAGGAAGATGGGGTGGGAGAGGTGCAGAGAGAGAGAGGAGTAGAGGAGAGGCGGACGGAACGGGAGAGGTGCAGAGAGAGAGAGGGGAGAGGAGAGGAGGACGGGAGAGGTGCAGAGAGAGAGGAGTAGAGGAGAGGAGAGGAGGACGGGACGGGAGAGGTGCAGAGAGAGAGAGGAGTAGAGGAGAGGAGGACGGGACGGGAGAGGTGCAGAGAGAGAGAGGAGTAGAGGAGAGGAGGACGGGATGGGAGAGGTGCAGAGAGAGAGGAGTAGAGTAGAGGAGGACGGGATGGGAGAGGTGCAGAGAGAGAGAGGAGTAGAGGAGAGGAGGACGGGAGAGGTGCAGAGAGAGAGAGGAGTAGAGGAGAGGAGGACGGGAGAGGTGCAGAGAGAGAGAGGAGTAGAGGAGAGGAGGACGGGAGAGATGCAGAGAGAGAGAGGAGTAGAGGAGAGGAGGACGGGAGAGGTGCAGAGAGAGAGAGGAGTAGAGGAGGACGGGACAGGAGAGGTGCAGAGAGAGAGGAGTAGAGTAGAGGAGGACGGGATGGGAGAGGTGCAGAGAGAGAGAGGAGTAGAGGAGAGGAGGACGGGAGAGGTGCAGAGAGAGAGAGGAGTAGAGGAGGACGGGACAGGAGAGGTGCAGAGAGAGAGGAGTAGAGGAGAGGAAGCCGGGACGGGAGACGTGCAGAGAGAGGAGTAGAGGAGAGGAGGACAGGACGGGAGAGGTGCAGAGAGAGAGAGGGGGAGAGGAGGACAGGACGGTAGAGGTGCAGAGAGAGAGAGGAGTAGAAGAGAGGAGAGGAGGACGGGACGGGAGAGGTGCAGAGAGAGAGAGGAGTAGAGGAGAGGAGGACGGAACAGGAGAGGTGCAGAGAGAGAGAGGATTAGAGGAGAGGAGGACAGGACGGGAGAGGTGCAGAGAGAGAGAGGAGTAGAGAGAGAGTAGAGGAGGACGGGACGGGAGAGGTGCAGCGAGAGAGAGGAGTAGAGAGAGAGAGGGGAGGAGGACGGGACGGGAGAGGTGCTGAGAGAGAGAGGAGGAGAGGAGAGGTGTACGGGATGGGAGAGGTGCAGAGAGAGAGAGGAGTAGAGGAGAGGAGGATGGAACGGGAGAGGTGCAGGGAGAGAGAGGAGTAGAGGAGAGGAGGACGGGATGGGAGACGTGCAGAGAGAGAGGAGTAGAGGAGAGGATGACGGGAGAGGTGCAGAGAGAGAGGAGTAGAGGAGAGGAGGATTGGACGGGAGACGTGCAGAGAGAGAGAGAGAAGTAGAGGAGAGGAGGACGGAACGGGAGAGGTGCAGAGAGAGAGAGTAGAGGAGAGGAGGACGGGAGGGAGGAGGTGCAGAGAGATTGAGGAGTAGAGGAGAGGAGGACGGGACGGGAGAGGTGCAGGGAGAGAGAGGAGTAGAGGAGAGGAGGGCGGGACGGGAGAGGTGCAGGGGGAGAGAGAGGAGAAGAGGAGAGGAGGACAGGACGGGAGAGGTGCAGAGAGAGAGCGGAGTAGAGGAGAGGAGGACGGAACGGGAGAGGTGCAGAGAGAGAGGAGTAGAGAGAGAGGGGAGGAGGACGGGACGGGAGAGTTGCTGAGAGAGAGAGGAGGAGAGGAGAGGTGTACGGGACGGGAGAGGTGCAGAGAGAGAGAGGAGTAGAGGAGAGGAGGATGGAACGGGAGAGGTGCAGGGAGAGAGAGGAGTAGAGGAGAGGAGGACGGGATGGGAGACGTGCAGAGAGAGAGAGGAGTAGAGGAGAGGATGACGGGAGAGGTGCAGAGAGAGAGGAGTAGAGGAGAGGAGGATTGGACGGGAGACGTGCAGAGAGAGAGAGAGGAGTAGAGGAGAGGAGGACGGGACGGGAGAGGTGCAGGGAGAGAGAGGAGTAGAGGAGAGGAGGGCGGGACGGGAGAGGTGCAGGGGGAGAGAGAGGAGTTAGAGGAGAGGAGGACGGGACGGTAGAGGTGCATGGGGAGAGAGAGGAGTTAGAGGAGAGGAGGACAGGACGGGAGAGGTGCAGAGAGAGAGCGGAGTAGAGGAGAGGAGGACGGAACGGGAGAGGTGCAGAGAGAGAGGAGTAGAGTAGAGGAGGACGGGATGGGAGAGGTGCAGAGAGAGAGAGGAGTAGAGGAGAGGAGGACGGGAGAGGTGCAGAGAGAGAGAGGAGTAGAGGAGAGGAGGACGGGAGAGGTGCAGAGAGAGAGAGGAGTAGAGGAGAGGAGGACGGGAGAGATGCAGAGAGAGAGAGGAGTAGAGGAGAGGAGGACGGGAGAGGTGCAGAGAGAGAGAGGAGTAGAGGAGGACGGGACAGGAGAGGTGCAGAGAGAGAGGAGTAGAGTAGAGGAGGACGGGATGGGAGAGGTGCAGAGAGAGAGAGGAGTAGAGGAGAGGAGGACGGGAGAGGTGCAGAGAGAGAGAGGAGTAGAGGAGGACGGGACAGGAGAGGTGCAGAGAGAGAAGAGTAGAGGAGAGGAGGCCGGGACGGGAGACGTGCAGAGAGAGGAGTAGAGGAGAGGAGGACAGGACGGGAGAGGTGCAGAGAGAGAGAGGGGGAGAGGAGGACAGGACATTAGAGGTGCAGAGAGAGAGAGGAGTAGAAGAGAGGAGAGGAGGACGGGACGGGAGAGGTGCAGAGAGAGAGAGGAGTAGAGGAGAGGAGGACGGAACAGGAGAGGTGCAGAGAGAGAGAGGATTAGAGGAGAGGAGGACAGGACGGGAGAGGTGCAGAGAGAGAGAGGAGTAGAGAGAGAGTAGAGGAGGACGGGACGGGAGAGGTGCAGCGAGAGAGAGGAGTAGAGAGAGAGGGGAGGAGGACGGGACGGGAGAGGTGCTGAGAGAGAGAGGAGGAGAGGAGAGGTGTACGGGACGGGAGAGGTGCAGAGAGAGAGAGGAGTAGAGGAGAGGAGGATGGAACGGGAGAGGTGCAGGGAGAGAGAGGAGTAGAGGAGAGGAGGACGGGATGGGAGACGTGCAGAGAGAGAGAGGAGTAGAGGAGAGGAGGACGGGACGGGAGAGGTGCAGGGAGAGAGAGGAGTAGAGGAGAGGAGGCTGGGACGGGAGAGGTGCAGGGGGAGAGAGAGGAGTTAGAGGAGAGGAGGACGGGACGGGAGAGGTGCATGGGGAGAGAGAGGAGAAGAGGAGAGGAGGACAGGACGGGAGAGGTGCAGAGAGAGAGCGGAGTAGAGGAGAGGAGGACGGAACGGGAAAGGTGCAGAGAGAGAGAGGAGTAGAGGAGAGGAGGACGGGACGGGGACGTGCAGGGGGAGAGAGGAGTAGAGGAGAGGAGGACGGGACGGGAGAGGTGCAGAGAGAGAGAGGAGTAGAGGAGGACGGGACGGGAGAGGTGCAGGGGGAGAGAGAGGAGTAGAGGAGAGGAGGACGGGACGGGAGAGGTGCATGGGGAGAGAGAGGAGAAGAGGAGAGGAGGACAGGACGGGAGAGGTGCAGAGAGAGAGAGGAGTAGAGGAGAGGAGGACGGGAGAGGTGCAGAGAGAGGGGAGTAGAGGAGAGGAGGACGGGAGAGGTGCAGAGAGAGAGGAGTAGAGGAGAGGAGGACGGGACGGGACGGGAGAGGTGCAGAGAGAGAGAGGAGTAGAGGAGAGGAGGACGGGACGGGACGGAAGAGGTGCAGAGAGAGAGGAGTAGAGGAGAGGAGGACGGGACGGGAGAGTTGCAGAGAGAGAGAGGAGTAGAGGAGAGGAGGACGGGATGGGAGAGGTGCAGAGAGAAAGAGGAGTAGAGGAGAGGAGGACGGGACGGGAGAGGTGCAGAGAGAAAGAGGAGTAGAGGAGAGGAGGACGGGAGAGGTGCAGAGAGAGAGGCGTAGAGGAGAGGAGGACAGGACGGGAGAGGTGCAGAGAGAGAGAGGAGTAGAGGAGAGGAGGCCGGGACGGGAGAGGTGCAGAGAGAGAGGAGTAGAGGAGAGGAGGCCGGGACGGGAGAGGTGCAGAGAGAGAGGAGTAGAGGAGGACGGGACGGGAGAGGTGGAGAGAGAGAGAGGACTAGAGGATAGGAGGACGGGACGGGAGAGATGCAAAGAGAGAGAAGAGTAGAGGAGAGGAGGACGGGACGGGAGAGGTGCAGAGAGAGGAGTAGAAGAGAGGAGAACAGGACGGGAGAGGTGCAGGGGGAGAGAGAGGAGTAGAGGAGAGGAGGACAGGACAGGAGAGATGCAGAGAGAGAGAGGAGTAGAGGAGAGGAGGACGGAACAGGAGAGGTGCAGAGAGAGAGAGGATTAGAGGAGAGGAGGACAGGACGGAAGAGGTGCAGAGAGAGAGAGGAGTAGAGAGAGAGTAGAGGAGGACGGGACGGGAGAGGTGCAGAGAGAGAGAGGAGTAGAGAGAGAGGGGAGGAGGACAGGACGGGAGAGGTGCAGGGAGAGAGAGGAGTTAAGGAGAGGAGGGCGGGACGGGAGAGGTGCAGGGGGAGAGAGAGGAGTTAGAGGAGAGGAGGACGGGACGGGAGAGGTGCAGAGAGAGAGCGGAGTAGAGGAGAGGAGGACGGAACGGGAAAGGTGCAGAGAGAGAGAGGAGTAGAGGAGAGGAGGACGGGAGAGGTGCAGAGAGAGAGGAGTAGAGTAGAAGAGGACGGGATGGGAGAGGTGCAGAGAGAGAGAGGAGTAGAGGAGAGGAGGACGGGAGAGGTGCAGAGAGAGAGAGGAGTAGAGGAGGACGGGACAGGAGAGGTGCAGAGAGAGAGGACTAGAGGAGAGGAGGCCGGGACGGGAGACGTGCAGAGAGAGGAGTAGAGGAGAGGAGGACAGGACGGGAGAGGTGCAGAGAGAGAGAGGGGGAGAGGAGGACAGGACGGTAGAAGTGCAGAGAGAGAGAGGAGTAGAGGAGAGGAGGACGGGACGGGAGAGGTGCAGAGAGAGAGAGGAGTAGAGGAGAGGAGGACGGAACAGGAGAGGTGCAGAGAGAGAGAGGATTAGAGGAGAGGAGGACAGGACGGAAGAGGTGCAGAGAGAGAGAGGAGTAGAGAGAGAGTAGAGGAGGACGGGGCGGGAGAGGTGCAGAGAGAGAGAGGAGTAGAGAGAGAGGGGAGGAGGACAGGACGGGAGAGGTGCAGGGAGAGAGAGGAGTTAAGGAGAGGAGGGCGGGACGGGAGAGGTGCAGGGGGAGAGAGAGGAGTTAGAGGAGAGGAGGACGGGACGGGAGAGGTGCAGAGAGAGAGCGGAGTAGAGGAGAGGAGGACGGAACGGGAAAGGTGCAGAGAGAGAGAGGAGTAGAGGAGAGGAGGACGGGAGAGGTGCAGAGAGAGAGGAGTAGAGTAGAAGAGGACGGGATGGGAGAGGTGCAGAGAGAGAGAGGAGTAGAGGAGAGGAGGACGGGAGAGGTGCAGAGAGAGAGAGGAGTAGAGGAGGACGGGACAGGAGAGGTGCAGAGAGAGAGGAGTAGAGGAGAGGAGGCCGGGACGGGAGACGTGCAGAGAGAGGAGTAGAGGAGAAGAGGACGGGACGGGAGAGGTGCAGAGAGAGAGAGGGGGAGAGGAGGACAGGACGGTAGAAGTGCAGAGAGAGAGAGGAGTAGAGGAGAGGAGGACGGGACGGGAGAGGTGCAGAGAGAGAGAGGAGTAGAGGAGAGGAGGACGGAACAGGAGAGGTGCAGAGAGAGAGAGGATTAGAGGAGAGGAGGACAGGACGGGAGATGTGCAGAGAGAGAGAGGAGTAGAGAGAGAGTAGAGGAGGACGGGACGGGAGAGGGGCAGCGAGAGAGAGGAGTAGAGAGAGAGGGGAGGAGGACGGGACGGGAGAGGTGCTGAGAGAGAGAGGAGGAGAGGAGAGGTGTACGGGACGGGAGAGGTGCAGAGAGAGAGAGGAGTAGAGGAGAGGAGGATGGAACGGGAGAGGTGCAGGGAGAGAGAGGATTAGAGGAGAGGAGGACGGGATGGGAGACGTGCAGAGAGAGAGAGGAGTAGAGGAGAGGATGACGGGAGAGGTGCAGAGAGAGAGGAGTAGAGGAGAGGAGGACGGGAGGGAGGAGGTGCAGAGAGATTGAGGAGTAGAGGAGAGGAGGACGGGACGGGAGAGGTGCAGGGAGAGAGAGGAGTAGAGGAGAGGAGGGCGGGACGGGAGAGGTGCAGGGGGAGAGAGAGGAGTTAGAGGAGAGGAGGACGGGACGGGAGAGGTGCATGGGGAGAGAGAGGAGAAGAGGAGAGGAGGACAGGACGGGAGAGGTGCAGAGAGAGAGCGGAGTAGAGGAGAGGAGGACGGAACGGGAAAGGTGCAGAGAGAGAGAGGAGTAGAGGAGAGGAGGACGGGACGGGGACGTGCAGGGGGAGAGAGGAGTAGAGGAGAGGAGGACGGGACGGGAGAGGTGCAGAGAGAGAGAGGAGTAGAGGAGGACGGGACGGGAGAGGTGCAGGGGGAGAGAGAGGAGTAGAGGAGAGGAGGACGGGACGGGAGAGGTGCATGGGGAGAGAGAGGAGAAGAGGAGAGGAGGACAGGACGGGAGAGGTGCAGAGAGAGAGAGGAGTAGAGGAGAGGAGGACGGGAGAGGTGCAGAGAGAGGGGAGTAGAGGAGAGGAGGAAGGGAGAGGTGCAGAGTGAGAGGAGTAGAGGAGAGGAGGACGGGACGGGACGGGAGAGGTGCAGAGAGAGAGAGGAGTAGAGGACAGGAGGACGGGACGGGACGGAAGAGGTGCAGAGAGAGAGGAGTAGAGGAGAGGAGGACGGGACGGGAGAGTTGCAGAGAGAGAGAGGAGTAGAGGAGAGGAGGATGGGACGGGAGAGGTGCAGAGAGAAAGAGGAGTAGAGGAGAGGAGGACGGGACGGGAGAGGTGCAGAGAGAAAGAGGAGTAGAGGAGAGGAGGACGGGAGAGGTGCAGAGAGAGAGGCGTAGAGGAGAGGAGGACGGGAGAGGTGCAGAGAGAGAGAGGTGTAGAGGAGAGGAGGCCGGGACGGGAGAGGTGCAGAAAGAGAGGAGTAGAGGAGAGGAGGCCAGGACGGGAGAGGTGCAGAGAGAGAGGAGTAGAGGAGGACGGGACGGGAGAGGTGGAGAGAGAGAGAGGACTAGAGGAGAGGAGGACGGGACGGGAGAGATGCAAAGAGAGAGAGGAGTAGAGGAGAGGAGGACGGGACGGGAGAGGTGCAGAGAGAGGAGTAGAAGAGAGGAGGACAGGACGGGAGAGGTGCAGGGGGAGAGAGAGGAGTAGAGGAGAGGAGGACAGGACAGGAGAGATGCAGAGAGAGAGAGGAGTAGAGGAGAGGAGGACGGAACAGGAGAGGTGCAGAGAGAGAGAGGATTAGAGGAGAGGAGGACAGGACGGGAGAGGTGCAGAGAGAGAGAGGAGTAGAGAGAGAGTAGAGGAGGACGGGACGGGAGAGGTGCAGAGAGAGAGAGAGGAGTAGAGAGAGAGGGGAGGAGGACAGAACGGGAGAGGTGCAGGGAGAGAGAGGAGTAGATGAGAGGAGGGCGGGACGGGAGAGGTGCAGGGGGAGAGAGAGGAGTTAGAGGAGAGGGAGACGGGACGGGAGAGGTGCAGAGCGAGAGCGGAGTAGAGGAGAGTAGAGGAGGACGGGACGGGAGAGGTGCAGCGAGAGAGAGGAGGAGAGGAGAGGTGTACGGGACGGGAGAGGTGCAGAGAGAGAGAGGAGTAGAGGAGAGGAGGATGGAACGGGAGAGGTGCAGGGAGAGAGAGGATTAGAGGAGAGGAGGACGGGATGGGAGACGTGCAGAGAGAGAGAGGAGTAGAGGAGAGGATGACGGGAGAGGTGCAGAGAGAGAGAGGAGTTAGAGGAGAGGAGGACGGGAGGGAGGAGGTGCAGAGAGATTGAGGAGTAGAGGAGAGGAGGACGGGACGGGAGAGGTGCAGGGAGAGAGAGGAGTAGAGGAGAGGAGGGCGGGACGGGAGAGGTGCAGGGGGAGAGAGAGGAGTTAGAGGAGAGGAGGACGGGACGGGAGAGGTGCATGGGGAGAGAGAGGAGAAGAGGAGAGGAGGACAGGACGGGAGAGGTGCAGAGAGAGAGCGGAGTAGAGGAGAGGATGACGGAAAGGGAAAGGTGCAGAGAGAGAGAGGAGTAGAGGAGAGGAGGACGGGACGGGGACGTGCAGGGGGAGAGAGGAGTAGAGGAGAGGAGGACGGGACGGGAGAGGTGCAGAGAGAGAGAGGAGTAGAGGAGGACGGGACGGGAGAGGTGCAGGGGGAGAGAGAGGAGTAGAGGAGAGGAGGACGGGACGGGAGAGGTGCATGGGGAGAGAGAGGAGAAGAGGAGAGGAGGACAGGACGGGAGAGGTGCAGAGAGAGAGAGGAGTAGAGGAGAGGAGGACGGGAGAGGTGCAGAGAGAGGGGAGTAGAGGAGAGGAGGAAGGGAGAGGTGCAGAGAGAGAGGAGTAGAGGAGAGGAGGACGGGACGGGACGGGAGAGGTGCAGAGAGAGAGAGGAGTAGAGGACAGGAGGACGGGACGGGACGGAAGAGGTGCAGAGAGAGAGGAGTAGAGGAGAGGAGGACGTGACGGGAGAGTTGCAGAGAGAGAGAGGAGTAGAGGAGAGGAGGACGGGAGAGGTGCAGAGAGAGAGAGGTGTAGAGGAGAGGAGGCCGGGACGGGAGAGGTGCAGAAAGAGAGGAGTAGAGGAGAGGAGGACAGGACGGGAGAGGTGCAGAGAGAGAGGAGTAGAGGAGGACGGGACGGGAGAGGTGGAGAGAGAGAGAGGACTAGAGGAGAGGAGGACGGGACGGGAGAGATGCAAAGAGAGAGAGTAGTAGAGGAGAGGAGGACGGGACGGGAGAGGTGCAGAGAGAGGAGTAGAAGAGAGGAGGACAGGACGGGAGAGGTGCAGGGGGAGAGAGAGGAGTAGAGGAGAGGAGGACAGGACAGGAGAGATGCAGAGAGAGAGAGGAGTAGAGGAGAGGAGGACGGAACAGGAGAGGTGCAGAGAGAGAGAGGATTAGAGGAGAGGAGGACAGGACGGGAGAGGTGCAGAGAGAGAGAGGAGTAGAGAGAGAGTAGAGGAGGACGGGATGGGAGAGGTGCAGAGAGAGAGAGAGGAGTAGAGAGAGAGGGGAGGAGGACAGGACGGGAGAGGTGCAGGGAGAGAGAGGAGTAGATGAGAGGAGGGCGGGACGGGAGAGGTGCAGGGGGAGAGAGAGGAGTTAGAGGAGAGGGAGACGGGACGGGAGAGGTGCAGAGCGAGAGCGGAGTAGAGGAGAGGAGGACGGAACGGGAAAGGTGCAGAGAGAGAGAGGAGTAGAGGAGAGGAGGACGGGACGGGAGAGGTGCAGAGAGAGAGAGGAGTAGAGGAGGACGGGAGAGGTGCAGGGGGAGAGAGAGGAGTAGAGGAGAGGAGGATGGGATGGGAGAGGTGCATGGGGAGAGAGAGGAGAAGAGGAGAGGAGGACAGGACGGGAGAGGTGCAGAGAGAGAGAGGAGTAGAGGAGAGGAGGACGGGAGAGGTGCAGAGAGAGGGGAGTAGAGGAGAGGAGGACGGGAGAGGTGCAGAGAGAGAGGAGTAGAGGAGAGGAGGACGGGACAGGACGGGAGAGGTGCAGAGAGAGAGAGGAGTAGAGGAGAGGAGGACGGGACGGGACGGGAGAGGTGCAGAGAGAGAGGAGTAGAGGAGAGGAGAGGAGAACGGGACAGGAGAGGTGCAGAGAGAGAGAGGAGTAGAGGAGAGGAGGACGGGACGGGAGAGGTGCAGAGAGAAAGAGGAGTAGAGGAGAGGAGGACGGGACGGGAGAGGTGCAGAGAGAGAGGAGTAGAGGAGGACAGGACGGGAGAGGTGGAGAGAGAGAGAGGACTAGAGGAGAGGCGGACGGGACGGGAGAGGTGCAGAGAGAGAGGAGTAGAGGAGAGGAGGACGGGAGAGGTGCAGAGAGAGAGAGGAGTAGAGGAGGACGGGACAGGAGAGGTGCAGGGGGAGAGAGAGGAGTAGAGGAGAGGAGGACAGGACAGGAGAGATGCAGAGAGAGAGAGGAGTAGAGGAGAGGAGGACGGGATGGGAGAGGTGCAGAGAGAGAGGAGTAGAGGAGAGGAGGACAGGACAGGAGAGTTTCACAGAGAGAGAGGAGTAGAGGAGAGGAGGACGGGATGGGAGAGGTGCAGAGAGAGAGAGGAGTAGAGGAGAGGAGGACGGGAGAGGTGCAGAGAGAGAGGAGTAGAGGAGAGGAGGACAGGACAGGAGAGATGCAGAGAGAGAGAGGAGTAGAGGAGAGGAGGACGGGACAGGAGAGATGCAGAGAGAGAGAGGAGTAGAGGAGAGGAGGACGGGATGGGAGAGGTGCAGAGAGAAAGAGGAGTAGAGGAGAGGAGGACGGGACGGGAGAGGTGCAGAGAGAGAGGAGTAGAGGAGGACAGGACGGGAGAGGTGGAGAGAGAGAGAGGACTAGAGGAGAGGAGGACGGAACGGGAAAGGTGCAGAGAGAGAGAGGAGTAGAGGAGAGGAGGACGGGACGGGGACGTGCAGGGGGAGAGAGGAGTAGAGGAGAGGAGGACGGGACGGGAGAGGTCCAGAGAGAGAGAGGAGTAGAGGAGAGGAGGACGGGACAGGAGAGGTGCAGAGAGAGGGAGAGAGAGAAGTAGAGGAGAGGAGGACGGGACGGGAGAGGTGCAGGGGGAGAGAGAGGAGTTAGAGGAGAGGAGGACGGGACGGGAGAGGTGCATGGGGAGAGAGAGGAGAAGAGGAGAGGAGGACAGGACGGGAGAGGTGCAGAGAGAGAGAGGAGTAGAGGAGAGGAGGACGGGAGAGGTGCAGAGAGAGGGGAGTAGAGGAGAGGAGGACGGGAGAGGTGCAGAGAGAGAGGAGTAGAGAAGAGGAGGACGGGACGGGACGGGAGAGGTGCAGAGAGAGAGAGGAGTTGAGGAGAGGAGGACGGGACGGGAGAGGTGCAGAGAGAAAGAGGAGTAGAGGAGAGGAGGACGGGACGGGAGAGGTGCAGAGAGAGAGGATTAGAGGAGGACAGGACGGGAGAGGTGGAGAGAGAGAGAGGACTAGAGGAGAGGAGGACGGAACGGGAAAGGTGCAGAGAGAGAGAGGAGTAGAGGAGAGGAGAGGAGGACGGGACGGGGATGTGCAGGGGGAGAGAGGAGTAGAGGAGAGGAGGACGGGACGGGAGAGGTGCAGAGAGAGAGAGGAGTAGAGGATGACGGGACGGGAGAGGTGCAGGGGGAGAGAGAGGAGTAGAGGAGAGGAGGATGGGACGGGAGAGGTGCATGGGGAGAGAGAGGAGAAGAGGAGAGGAGGACAGGACGGGAGAGGTGCAGAGAGAGAGAGGAGTAGAGGAGAGGAGGACGGGAGAGGTGCAGAGAGAGGAGAGTAGAGGAGAGGAGGACGGGAGAGGTGCAGAGAGAGAGGAGTAGAAAAGAGGAGGACGGGACGGGACGGGAGAGGTGCAGAGAGAGAGAGGAGTAGAGGAGAGGAGGACGGGACGGGAGAGGTGCAGAGAGAGAGAGGAGTAGAGGAGAGGAGGACGTGACGGGGACGTGCAGGGGGAGAGAGGAGTAGAGGAGAGGAGGACGGGACGGGAGAGGTGCAGAGAGAGAGAGGAGTAGAGGAGAGGAGGACAGGACGGGAGAGGTGCAGGGGGAGAGAGGAGTAGAGGAGGACGGGACAGGAGAGGTGCAGGGGGAGAGAGAGGAGTAGAGGAGAGGAGGACAGGACAGGAGAGATGCAGAGAGAGAGAGGAGTAGAGGAGAGGAGGACGGGATGGGAGAGGTGCAGAGAGAGAGAGGAGTAGAGGAGAGGAGGACAGGAGAGGTGCAGAGAGAGAGAGGAGTAGTGGAGAGGAGGACGGGAGAGGTGCAGAGAGAGAGGAGTAGAGGAGAGGAGGACAGGACAGGAGAGATGCAGAGAGAGAGAGGAGTAGAGGAGAGGAGGACGGGACAGGAGAGGTGCAGAGAGGGGGAGAGAGAGAAGTAGAGGAGAGGAGGACGGGACGGGAGAGGTGCAGAGAGGGGGAGAGAGAGAGGAGTAGAAGAGAGGAGGACAGGACGGGAGAGGTGCAGGGGGAGAGAGAGGAGTAGAGGAGAGGAGGACAGGACGGGAGAGATGCAGAGAGGGGGGGAGTAGAGGAGAGGAGGACGGGACAGGAGAGGTGCAGAGAGGGGGAGAGAGAGAAGTAGAGGAGAGGAGGACGGGACGGGAGAGGTGCAGAGAGGGGGGGAGAGAGAGAAGTAGAGGAGAGGAGGACGGGACGGGAGAGGTGCAGAGAGGGGGATAGAGAGAAGTAGAGGAGAGGAGAGGAGGACAGGACGGGAGAGGTCGGACGGGAGAGGTGGAGAGAGAGAGGAGTAGAGGAGAGGAGGACGGTATGGGAGAGGTGCAGAGAGGGGGAGAGAGAGAGGAGTAGAGGAGAGGAGGACTGTATTGGAGACGTGCAGAGAGGGGGAGAGAGAGAGGAGAAGAGGAGAGGCGGACAGGACGGGAGAGGTACAGAGAGGGGGAGAGAGAGAGGAGTATAGGAGAGGAGGACAGGACGGGAGAGGTGCAGAGAGGGGGAGAGAGAGAGGAGTAGAGGAGAGGAGGACGGGACGGGAGAGGTGCAGAGAGGGGGAGAGAGAGAGGAGTATAGGAGAGGAGGACAGGACGGGAGAGGTGCAGAGCGGTAGATATATACACATAAAGGAGAGAGACTGAAGACTGTATCCTTGTCATTGAAGAGAAATGGGAGAGAACAAACAATCAGATTAGTGCATTTCTGTAAGTGGTGTATTTAGTTTGAACCACTTGTGCTGTCAACAGCCTGAGATAACACAAACTGTCTTCTGGAAAACGGCTTCATTACTACAACAGGCCATATATTTATCTGGAGACACACACAAAACAACTACAATATAGGCCTGCTAACTACACAGAGCATGTATCCAACACAGTCACTCCTCCACTCTCCTTAACATCTAAATAACTGACAGTTTGCTACTAAAAGTGTTAAAATGCCTCCTCCAACAGCAAGAGGGAGATGGGGGGAGAGAGAGGGGGATCAAATGAGAGCAGAGAGGTGGTTCGTACACAGTGTGAAAAACGAGGGAGGGAAGCAGAAATCAGAAAGAGGAGAAAAGACCGAGGGAGAGAGGAAGAAGGACAGAGGGGGGGATGTATGAAAGAGGCTAAATGCATTTAGTAAACACATCTCTATGGTAACCAGGAGGTAATTTGCTTGGCGGGAGAGTGAGAGAGGCCGAGAGAGAGGGAAGGAGATGAGAGAGATGGAAAGAGAGAGGGAGGGAGATGGAGAGAGAGAAAGGAAAAACATTTACCATCACTGCTTGAGTCCAGAACTGTAATTACAGAACTGGGTGAGAGAGACAGAGGGAGAGGGGAAGGGACGAAAACTATACACCAATATATACACTATACACCACATAATGTGCTTTACTAAAGGAAACAGTGAGAAATAGGGGGAGAAACGGGGAGAAAGAGAGAAAGGGGAGAAAGGGGAGGAAGAGAGAAAGAGGAGAAAGACAGAAAGAGAGAAAGGGGAAAAAGAGAGAAAGAGAGAAAGGGGGAGAAAGGGGAGAAGGGGGGAGAAAGGGGAGAAAGGGGAGAAGGGGGGAGAGAGAGAGAAAGGGGGGAGAAAGAGAGAAAGGGGAGAAATGAGAAAGGGGAGAAAGAGAGAAAGAGATAAAGGGGAGAAAGGGGGAGAAAGGGGAGAAAGAGAGAAAGGGGAGACAGAGAAAAGGGGGAGAAAGGGGACAAAGAGAGAAAGGGGAGAAAGGGGAGAAAGGGGGAGAAAGGGGAGAAAGAGAGAAAGAGAGAAAGGGGAGAAAAAGAGAAAGGGGAGAAAGGGTAGAAAGAGAGAAAGGGGAGAAAGAGATGAAAGGGAGAAAGAGAGAAAGGGGAGAAAGCGGTGAAGGGGAGAAAGAGAGAAAGGGGAGAAAGAGAGAAGGGGGAGAAAGGGGAGACCGGGGAGAAGGGGGAGAAAGACAGAAAGAGAGAAAGGGGAGAAAGAGAGAAAGGGGAGAAAGGGGGAGAAAGAGAGAAAGAGAGAAAGGGAGAAAGAGAGAAATTGGAGAAAGGGGAGAAAGAGAGAAAGGGGAGAAAGGGGGAGAAAGAGAGAAAGGGGAGAAAGAGAGAAAGGGGAGAAAGAGAGAAAGGGGAGAAAGAGCGCAAGGGGAGAAAGGGGAGAAAGAGAGAAGGGGGAGAAAGAGAGAAAGGGGGCAGAAAGAGAGAAAGAGAGAAAGGGGAGAAAGAGAGAAAGGGGAGAAAGAGAGAAAGGGGAGAAAGAGAGAAAGGGGAGAAAGAGCGCAAGGGGAGAAAGGGGAGAAAGAGAGAAGGGGGAGAAAGAGAGAAAGGGGGCAGAAAGAGAGAAAGAGAGAAAGGGGAGAAAGAGAAAAAGAGAGAAAGGGGAGAAAGAGAGAAAGAGAGAAAGGGGGAGAAAGAGAGAAAGGGGGGAGAAAGAGAGAAAGGGGGGAGAAAGAGAGAAAGGGGAGAAAGAGAGAAGGGGGGAGAAAGAGAGAAAGGGGGGAGAAAGAGAGAAAGGGGAGAAAGAGAGAAGGGGGGAGAAATGGGAGAAAGGGGAGAAAGAGAGAAAGAGAGAAAGGGGAGAAAGGGGGAGAAAGGGGAGAAAGAGAGAAAGGGGAGACAGAGAAAAGGGGGAGAAAGGGGACAAAGAGAGAAAGGGGAGAAAGGGGAGAAAGGGGGAGAAAGGGGAGAAAGAGAGAAAGAGAGAAAGGGGAGAAAAAGAGAAAGGGGAGAAAGGGGAGAAAGAGAGAAAGGGGAGAAAGAGATGAAAGGGAGAAAGAGAGAAAGGGGAGAAAGAGATGAAGGGGAGAAAGAGAGAAGGGGGAGAAAGGGGAGACCGGGGAGAAGGGGGAGAAAGAGAGAAAGAGGGGAGAAAGACAGAAAGAGAGAAA